>NW_008663557.1:91989-104792 GCF_000695815.1 Acanthisitta chloris
GTCAATAAGAGTTTCTCCCATGTTTTCTAAGAACTGAGCCAACGATCATCCAGACTCATGGGATAATTTATGCACCTTTTATCCATCAAGTCCATCAGACTCTGTCTAGACACCTAATTCATGTCCTTAGACCTAGGACAAATTTCACACACAACATTTATCATTTTCTACTGATGTGTTAGCTGTCAGGTGCTATGAATCTCCTTCTGCCATATCTACTTTTATTTGGGAGTAGTTTATTAACTCTATTCAAGAATTAAGCTAATGATATAAGTGTTAATCCCATAGGTGAAGGCCCCTAACTTTCAGCCTGACAACACCAACCTCCATTTAAATGCAGGCTCTGCAACAGTTGTTCACAGAGCATCAATAATTCAGTGTCCTACTGAAAAACTCTTAATATTCTTCCTGTTTAACTTGAAATCCTGGGACCTTAACTCCTGAAGTTCTGAACACATGCAGCTGAAATGTAAAATTGTTGGGAACTATCTGAACATGAGGATAGGAGACATGACCATGAGAATTAAAGTATAATTTTTTTATTCCTCTGCATTGCTTTTTTTCCCAACCTTCTTTTGTGTACAAAGTGAAATAGAGACTTCAGTCAGTTCCACTAGTCCTTCAAATGTGACATTCCAGAGATTTATCAGGAGCAGGTGTTAACATTTTATTCTTTTTATCTCATTATTGCATCAATAACTCACTCTAATATTATGACTAGATATTTGATAAACTCTCTAACATAATTAGTGATGAGAAAGGGATGCCTACAGTGCAGTTCAAATACACAGCACAAATTTGTTTCTCATTTTTGTTCCAAATTTCCACCTTGTTATCTTCACTTGTACAATGTCTAGCAGTGTTGCCTTCTGGCAGGTCTTGTGCAACATTTGCACATTTGAGCTTCCTACCTGGAAGCTCATCCTTTTTCATTGGTATTTATTCAATACATATAAAGTACATTTTACAGCACAGACTGATGTCAAATATATGAGTTGTGTTTTGTCTGGCACAATCTGATTAGTTCAATGGAATTTCCAGGATCTAAGTCTTGGAAATCAGCTGAATTTCTCTTGAGATTCTTATTTAAATTGCATAAAGAATAACAATATTGGCTGTATGCAGCTACAGTTTGTTTAATTAGAGTCTAACTCTGGGTTTACATATTAGTTATCAGGAAATGAGTTAATCCCTTGGGAGAGGCAAAGTCTTGCTTTTAAGAGATATTTACAAAAATCAATGGTCACAAGTAAAGCTGAGATTGTGGCTGTATGTGGTAATCTATGCTAATCATTCTACCTCTATATTGTCTTCTGAAACTATTGCTACAAAAAGTGCCTTTAATTATATAAGCTTAGATTTGAGGCTCTGCTGAGGTCCAGCCAAGACACTGTAGAGCTCCAAACCATGACTACTCAATTATGTATAGCAGCCAGATTCCACTATTAAAAAACTACTTTATGAATTATTTGCAGGTGGAACAATAGCATTGACATAGAGAGTTTTACGAGTAGCAACATATTCCATTTAGTGGCTAATCTATGGATTTTTCTTCTTCCAAGCATAAGAACCTAGCTCTAGAGGACAGCAATTTCTGTTGGGAGCATGAAGAATCCTCTTCCTTCAAGCTGATAGAATCTTGTTTATTATGGCAGAGGCCTGTGATCTTGGTTAACTGCAGAGTTATTCTCTGTAGAAATATAAACAGTGTGTTGCTATCTTCTTTGGTAGAAACATACTCCAATCCAGGCATCATCAGTGATACCAGTAGCAGACCACCATAGCAAGTGGAAAATCCTTCTTACTCTTTACAGTTGTCAGGTCTCTACAGCTCAGACACATTACTCCTGGTTCACAGATTAGCAAAAAATTTTACTTCTGTGTGGGGAGAAAATCCAGGCAGCTACTTGCTGAAATCACAGGTTTCATTTCATTTCCTCATCTAACATGATTTAAATGCTGTGGAAATTCACACAGAGAAAAAAATATTAAAAAATCAGAAATTATGCTCTTTATATTTTGTCAAGCTTCTAATATAGCTTACAATCACCATTTTGTTTCTGCTGTTTTATAAGTACATCCATTGGCCACGTGACATTATTTGCAATTCCTCTCCTGGATGAGGAATCAACATAGCATCAGGTTAGCATCAGTATTATTGCTGTTCTTTAAACAGAACAGTGAGCCAAAGTGCAGAGCTTCGTGAACTGTTTTCATTAGGGGGAGTGATAATTGAGTCTGGCATCTCTGATGCAATCCTGCTCATTTACAATGTACCAAGCCCTGTTTCCCTAAGCACAGAGGAAATCAAAGAGGAGTCAAATTCTTCACAGATAGCTTCAAACCACTCTAATCCAGCCTCTAATCCTAGCTAAAAACTTCTCTCATATTTTTACACTACTTGTGTGGTTACATCTGGTGTATTCTTCCTGCCTTTTCTCTCAGCTTCTTTAGTCAGTCTGCTGGGAGTCTCACACCTTTCAATATATCTCCATAGTATGTTATTTCGCGCACATACATCCTTGCAAATGCCTTTGCATTGCCTTTTGATCTGTGTTTATGCTTAAGGTATAGATAAGAGAAGTTTTGACTCCTTACTTCTTTAGAGGAGTTTACTGACTTTCTTCAGCTGTGTAAAATGAAGGGAATTTGGCACCCTAACCTTCATCAAGGTTAGATTCAGTGCCTATCAGATTATAAGGCAAGTCAGAAGAGCTAGATTTTGGGTGTTATGGAGCAATTTGGTAGCTTTGTGCAAGAAAGTTAGTGAGGGCTGTTGGCAAGGGATGTGTGACAAAGCATCTAATGCCCAGGTGATGCATCTGAGTGATCAGATCTGCAGATGCCCGATTAGTTTCAGGCCAGTCTTTTCTAAATTCTAAAGCCTGTGTTTACCCTTGCCATTTAAAAGCTGTGGTCTTTATCCTGACTTTTGCAGACAGCTCCAAAATAAAAGTTAGAATGGCATTTGAAATATTATTTCTTAAGGCAGTAACAGAGTTTAGATAAGTTTAATCACCATTACTCAACATCCAATATGTGAACTCTGAATCATATTTTATTTTCCTTTTTCCTTGCACTGGCATAACATTTTACAACAGGGAGTCATATGAGGGTGGGAAAACATATTTGGAAACGTAAAGCCAATCTAGATCCAAAAGATGTAAATCAGTGTGTTCTACCAACATTGTGAAGGGGCAGTTTTAGGAGTGTGTTGAAACATTCCACATTATGGAGCTGGTCAATAAAACTAAAACATTTAAAGTTCAACTTTATTCCAGTTCCATGATTTAGTTCTCAGAAATTATTTCTAGCTGTGATATTTTCTTTATATTTTATTTGACCGCAGTTGTTCAGCTTGTCCTTGTATAAACAGTTTGTGGATTTGGATCTGCCTTTCATCCTACAAACCTTGACATGCTTCCAAAGAAATACATAGATTCATATTTAATAAGGTTAGAATGTCAACCCTCTCACATAGCCACGTATGTATAGTACTTGTCCTTATACAGTTGTGAGGGTATATTATAATGAAACTGAACCTTTTCAGAGAAATTTTATCATAATCGAAGAACATTTTAGAAAAAAACATGCTGATCCCTTTCAAACATGCTATGCAAAGACTTATTTCGAAACTCCTTCTTGAAGGTCACCCCAGGGACTAGTGTCCTTTTCACAGTCCCCACAGTGAGCTGCAGAGGCAATTGAATGACTGATGGACAGATGGACTAATTTGCAGAGTATTGTGTGAGTTAAGGCCATTGCTCTCTGATCCAAAAGAATCCAAATAAAAGTAAAGGGCAGTATCACATGACCCAGCCACAAGTATTCTCTTAGCCAAAGCAAATTTACATCTTATAGACTATCCAGGCTTGGCCTCAGAGTGACCTCGATGTTTACAGATGAGAAAAGAATCTAGTGATATGATATATATATAAGGGACAAGAGATGCAGAACAAAGAAGCTTATAGACTAAGAACTAGATGCTTTAACAAACACTCAAAAAAAAATCTTGGCTACATTCCTGTTGTACAGAGATACTAGATGTCTCTCCTTTTCTCTAACTAGTTTGGTGGCTAGCTGTCTTCTGTTGGGATCACTTTACTTTGTTCTTCTGTAATGGAAGTGTGCACAGGTTTTTTAAGTCTGGCTACATCCTCACATTCTGAAAAGTTCTTTCTGAATAGCTCTTCCTCTGCTCCTAACATCCAATGACTAGGATGTTGTCCAATTCCAGATGGAAAGTCACTTCCCTTGAAGACTTGCCAGTTGTTGGCTTTATGATGACAAACTTATTGAAAACTCAGTGATTTTTACATGTGAGTTTTGAAAAGTTCTTTGTTAAGAACTCAGAATTATTAGGACAGACACAACCATTCACCAACCTGAGGGGCAGGTATTTTGTTCCTTATTGTCTTCTTTCCTGAAGGCCTCTTACACTTAGGCCACCAGTGAGTAAGGGGTTCTGATTAAATGTTAAAACTGTTTTCTCCTTGTCACAGTTTTTCATGACCATGTCCTACCCTCAAAAAAGTATGATAATCTGACAAACTGTAGCCACACATTGTGCTTTGGGCCCAGATCATCACACACTAATCTTTGTATGTCCATGTGGACTGCAGTGTCTGAATGACACAGATGTGCTCAGTTACAACAGTTTGCATGTGATCACCTCAGGGAGCCATCCATGGTCATATGACAGGTGATGGTGTAGCCTGCAAAAGTGTCTTTGTTGTGGCTTGTTGATGGAGGCAAATATGATCACTTGATGGTATAAAAAATCCTGCAATAAAATCAGAGACATGTGGGCTGTTTAGTGAATGTTTGTCCTACACTCCGATGGGAGACAAACATTCTACTTTCTTGTAGGTTGCTCTTGCAGAAAGTCTAAGTCCCACAGGGTTAGAGCACTTACCTTGGATTTAGTCTTGGATACAGATTCCTGCGTCCTTTTTTGATATGAGACACCTGACTTAGCATCCCTCCACTTCAGATGCCTGATTTTTAAACAGGGAAATTTAGTGCTATTCTTGAAGATTGTAGTAACAGGGATCATCCAAACAGTTTTAATAGAAGTCACTGAAAACATGTATAAGAGAGTAAGGAATTAGATTCGATGTTTTACATCTTCAGGGACAGCAGTTCATTCCCCACAGAGAATTGACAAAGTCTGAGAAATCCTTTAAACTGTGAGAAATAATCGAATGAAAAGGCAGAGATTATGTTACTGCCCTTGATTGAGTGGCTGTACCTGCCATTTCCAATTCACATTCAAAAATGCTTTGGGAGATATCCTACTGTTTTTGGGCAGGCAATGTGCAGTTGTTTCCAGACTATGCACTCCAAAAAGTGTTTACTACCTTTTCTTTTTGGTACATCCCTCTGCACAGTGGACATTGTGTTTGATGTTACACTTTCAAACTACCCAGAAATTGCAGCTGTTGCAGTATCTGGTCATTAAGTGCAGCTTCACACAAAATATGCTGCTACTACTTGCTGTGATCACTATCAGCTCTCAGGTTTTAAAGTCTGTGTTTTTCCAGGAAAGCCTGGTGCAACTTTGACTCAGGCTGCTCATATATAGCAAGCACCTAATCCTCCAAAGTTTTTTTGTGCCTAGGTTCCTTTGAAATCATAAGAACTTTGAAACAGATTTGAGGATTGGGGCCAATTTTTTTATCAAAGTGTCCATGAATAGGATTTCTAACAGTACACAAGGGAAATAGGAATATAAGTCTAATTAAAAAACCCTGAGTCTTGGACTTTTAACTCTCTTAGATTACTCCTTAAGACAGAATTTCCAAAAGACTTGAGTGTTTGGCAGTTTGCAGTAATTTATTTCAATTATTACATGTATTAAGAAGCTGCTGAGTGTTCAGCATATATGAAACTCAGGCCATAGCATAGATACCTAAAAGAATTTATCTCTATAATTTTTGCTCTTTGTGTCTCTTCTAACATGACACAATGATAATTCATGATTAACAGCTCCTATAACACTATGCACCTTGAACTTCAGGCTTCAAAAGCCTGGTTAATCCCCTCTCCAACAAGTGATTGCTGAACTTTTCAGAAGGATATATTTCAATTGTCAATGGGAAAATAAGTGCCCAACAGGAAGGGGAAAATATAAATGGGTAATGGGAGAACACTCTAGGCAGTTGGATCCTGATTTTAGAACTTGTATTTACTGGATTTAAAGAACATCAGAATGATGTTTCCCTGGGGCTTGTCTCTTGGTATGGAAGAGATCAGAAATGGGAAGAGGAAAAGAATGGCTTGAATGGTAAAGGAAAATGTCTTGGAGATTTTTGACCAGTTTTAGTGCTTAGACTCAAAGGCAGACACCAGGCAGGACTGCCAACATGAGTGAGAAGGTTTGGGAAGGAGAGCACCTCATGATTCACATCACAACTTTGGATCTCTACTGGCACTCACAAGTTCTGATATAATTTAAAAACTCTTGAGCTCTAAATTTCACTGTTCCAGAAGCCTCTATGCTTCTTTTACCTACTGACTCTCATTTGCTCACTGCTCCTTTTGCCTGGCAATCCTTTCAAGAATTATATTGCCCTATTTTATAGCTTATCTTGTTGGGTTATTGAACATTCACTAATTAATTTTCCTGCCATCTCACTGTTTGCCTCTCAACTTCTTACTGAGCCACTGACAATACCTTTCTATTACTTTTCTGTCAGACTCACTACTTCCTTCAGTTATGACCTACACCCTTGTCAATCCCTTTCTACTCTTCTGTCTCCTGAAATATTACTCTTTTACTTTAAAGAGGTGGTTAAATTTTTGTGCCACTCAACAGAGTTATTTTTCCCTTTCACCTTTTTGATTCCACAAACTCATCTTCTTATGTGGTGGTTTCTACTATCCTTCCTATGGTAAACACTCAAAAATCTAGTTTTTTCTGTTTATGTCTGTTACTTTCACCAATATCTTCAATCATCTTTCACCTATACTTAGACTGTCTATCTGTCCATTTAAATATAATTATTAAAACCTGCCATGTGTCAGGTTGTTACTGCTTGTCATAATGTCAAGAGGCTTTCTTTTCCTTTCTCCTTTTTTTTTTTGGTCACAGATAATGAGTACTCTGTTATAGCTGTCCCTATAAAAATGGATGTCAACTGGAATTCCCTTTCCTTTCTGGAAAGCCATTCTTGACTTCAATTTTTCATCTTTTCCATACCAAAACCCTTGCTATTTTACTTTCACTTTTTTTGCCTTTTCTTCTTCTAAAATCAACCAGAGGAACCCCACAAGTGTAATCTTCTCATCTATGGTTTCCTTGGTGTCTACATCATGCTCACATACCTGTCCAGATGGTTTCTTTATAGCTGTAGATATGTTTACCATGATATTCTGAGCATTTTGTCTCTCTCTTTGAATTCTTCTTCTCCTCTCATGTGTTATACACTTTATTACACTGTTAATGATCAGCTCTGATGGAAGCTCAGTCCCCTCTCAGTATTGCTTGTGCTTCTTTTCTTCCATACCATCACTTACGCACAGAGCACATTGAACTGCTCAAAACTTGTGTCTTCTGGCAGGATCATAGGGAAACTGATGAGTGGTAACTAAGGAAATCCTCAGGAGAGACTGAAGAGATTTATTTTAGTCTTGCTACTAAAAACTTGCCACTTCAAAGCAAGACTTTAGTCTTGCTACTAAAAAACTAACTACTAGGTTTTTCTAGCCAGTTGTTGAATCTTGCCTTGATAGATATTGCGATGTTTGGCATAAGGTCTTTCTTTTATTTAGTCTTGTTTTTATCTTGGCATGATGGCTATCTCTTTCCTGAATAGTAAACAGAAACTGTCATAATATCAATCCTCACCTTTTCCTTAAAATATGGACTTCTCCATCGTGATTGAAAACAAGATGCCCAAAAGTCAATCATTTCATTGCAAATGAAGAATGTTTAGCAACAACAGGGTTTAAACTATGGCAAGTCCAAGCTGGTATTCAGATTTAGGTTCTAATGATAAGACCTTTGTAGGGGTCTTTGGAGAAAGAAATAATGGATATCACTGCTTTCACTTCTGATGCATACATGTGATGCAATCCTTGAAAGCCTTTTGAAAGGAGATAAACTTTTCCTGATCAGCAAAACTTCGCTTTGGTTCTTACACAGTTTATTAATCTGTAAGTATATTCAGCTTTTGAATATGTGAGCAAAATTATAAAATCCATTCTCCATAAAATTCTGAAACTTAGAGTGAAAAGGTTCATCAGAGACTCTCTTTGCTCCAGAATGAAACACTTTTTAAATACTGCAACTTAATCAGAAGTTCATTATATTATATCATAACCTTTAAAACAGAAGCTTTGCTTCATTCTAGTAGGAAATTTTTACTACTTTCATGAATTCCCACGAAGAATTATAATGTATTCAAGAAAATATGTCAGATGTAAAAAGTGCCATCAGCAAATCTTTGGCCAATCTTACCACATCATGTTTTTTGGCTAGTGACTCAAAGCTTCATATTATATATAGCAATTCTCCAAACCATACATTTTCTTTCTTCTTTTTTTTTCTCCCCTGAGTTTTGCGTATGTAATTCTGATGTAATTCAGTGAAGTTATTTCCCACTAGATTCACCCACATACTGAAATTATATTTCTCAGTTTCCAATATAAACACCCTGCTTTGCAGCCCATACATTTAGCTGAACAAGGTGCCAATACAAGTAAAACCCACTGAAAAGGTATATGGATGGCAGAATCAAGACCTCATAAAGTTGAAGACAACTATAGAGTTAACTAATCCCTATGCTTGTTCAGTACAGAGGTTTAGAATCCTCCTGAGCAATCCCTCCTTATTGTAATATGCAATTCATTATAGAGACTCAAAGTGGGATTATTTTCCAGCCTTTCTTTTTCTTTAGCCCTAACAGGATTTGAATTTGCGTTTCATTTCTCACTCATATCTTTCCTGCTTGCTTTCAGATTTCCCCATTTGTTCTCTTGCACAAATGGATCTTTGGACAAACATTTTGTATGTGGGATGGGTTGCCATGTTAAAAAGATTATCTCACCATGGAGTCCATCGGCAGCTTGCAACAACAGCACTTATATTTTTCTCAGATTGCCTTTATCTCTTAATCATTATTAGCTGACGGAGATTTATGACATCTTCTTCATCCAGAGATAAAATCAATTAGTTGAAAAAATCTTTAGCTTGTTAGCTATAGTAAAAAAACTAACTGGGACTTTGGATGTGTATAATTGTATTTTCCAGTTCAGTGAGCATGTGCGCAGGAAAACAGCCACAACCCCCAGCAGGGAATGGTCAGCTGGTCCCAGCCTATTCAGGGCTCTTGGTGCCAGGCAGCTTTCAAAGAGGGAGGGGTGGGCCCTAAGGAGCCCAAAGGATTTTCCCGACCCTCTTGGGTAATTTACACCAATCTTAAACATGTATGTTTGTCTGAAGTCTCTTTTATCAGCGTGGTAATCCCATTACTGACAAATGAAGATGTAATCACAGTTTATTCAAATAGCTTGAAAGCTTTATCCCCTTTAGATAGAAAGGAGAAAGTACAATTGGCTGCAACTGACTTCTGAAACTCCTACTGGGACACTAGCAATGCAAAAATGATTTTTAAGAAGCATCAGCAGTAGGGTATGTGATGAAAAGTATAGCCTGAAGGGTCCCTGAGGTAAGGAATCTGCTCTTGCTTATGGAATTTACATCACCTTAACACTGTTACTGCTAATTTAAATCAGGGAAAGAACAGTGTTCTATCCTACAGTGCTATTTCCTACTAATGCCATCTCTGCTTAACTCTGTCAGTAGTCTGAGGGTAGAGATGCTGGTTGAACTGTGTCTCTATCACCAGGGTAACCATCTGCTAATACACAGAGATCCTCCCTTTTGTGAAATGTACACCAGTAACCAGAAAAGGATGGAGAAAAATCTAGAATAGCCAACGTTGTGCATTTTCAAGGGGGATTATTAACTGTCACTGTGTTTCTCCATCATCCCTGTTTATAGCAAAGGGAAATAGAAATACAGACCCAGAGAAAATCTTGGTGCAGGATTGAAGTCTTGAGCATTGGAAGTCTCTAAGGTGATGAAGTACCAGAGAGGATCCATGGGAGGTCCTACAAACCCCTTGTTAAAAATTCTTCATGTGTGGAACAACTTCCTTGTCTTGGGTATAATCCATTCACACTGCTCTGATACACTAATAGAAAGGTTATAAAAATAATCTGAGAATTGTATCTCCCTCTTCTCCCATGTCACACCAAAGAACAGTTTTAGTATTTTTACAACTAAATGTATGCCCAGATAGCCTAAAAACTTAAAATGCAGAAAAAAAATGTTTAGATTATTTTACCTTACAAACAAGAAACAAATCTGTAACATTTCAAATGCCAAATACAATGGTATTTTTAAAGAGATTGTATACAATACAAATTTATTTATTAGGTGGATATCTTTCATGTGAGTTTCTTGACTTAATGATGACATTTGATCTCACTGATAAACAGAATCATGTTCTGCAGTTTTCAGTATAGGACAGCACTGCATGAAGTGATGATTGCTTTGCACTTCCATTAGTTAACATGAATCCCTTGAGTATACTGCCTTTTCCCTCAGAAATCATTATTTTTATTTCTTTTTATTACAACAGTTCCCAGCCTAGACTAGGAATTAATTACATGAATGCATGATAAGCAAAACATTTCTGCTTTGGAGGACATATAGTCTAAATAGACTGAAATTGAGAAGAGAGACTTGAAGCAACTTGCCACACACTGTACAGCAAGTTAGTTTTGTAGCTGGGAGTGATCTTCTAGAGCTCCATAGGATCATTTTCAGTTAATAAAATCCAGCACTTCCAGTGTACTAGGACTTACTTGTTTCTTTTTGCTGAGCCTTTACTTTTGCTGGAACAAGTTTTCTTGTGGCCACACAGTGAACGAGAATTGAGAGAGAGTAGGACTAACACAGCCAGAAAAGAAAAAATGAGAACAAAAAAAATTCAGTTTTCAGTTGGATCAGTTCCCCACACTGAGTCATTGTTCAGCTGTGCAAACTCTTGTGTTGGCACAATGGGAGGAATGGCAAAGGCATGGAATGATCTGCCAGGGCAAGGGAAGAGGATGCTCCACAGTGAAAACATTAGTGCTAGCACCAGTGCTGGTTTTCACCATCTTCACACGGCTGAAATGGTGCCCTGTGTTTCCTCACAAGTCTCAGACTAGTTTCAGTCTGTACTAGGGCTGCTTTAGTTTTGGTCATGGCATCTACTTTTGGCTCCACACTGCTCATGTATGAGTTCAGAAGGAAATGTTCAGCTGAGTGAGCAATATCCTCCTCTGAAGAACCTGCATCCCGTGACTCAGAAGCCCTGACTAATAAAAGAATTGCAGAATCTAGGAGTATAAAACCTCCACAGAAAATGTTCAGAAAATTTACTTTAAGGGTGGTGAGACACTGGCACAGGTTGCCCAGGGAGGCTGTGGCTGCCCCAACCCTGGCAGGGTTCACAGCCAGGTTGGATGAGCCTTGAGCAACCTGCTCTGGTGGGAGGTGTCCCTGCCCAGGGCAGGGGGTTGGGACTAGATGATCTGTAAGGTCCATTTCAACCTCTAAAATTCTATGATTCTATGAAAAGCAATGGACATTTTTCTGTTTGTAGGTAGCATCCAGAGTTAAGAGGTACCAGGAATCATTATCCAACTTCTATTTTGTTTTGCTTTTTTTCAGTTGGGTTCTCTGTTTCATTCAAGGGTGTGTGAAGTGATACATTTCAACAGGTATTTGGAATACCAAATGATGTCTGGTTGCAGATTCGTTTTCATGTGATGAAAACACTAAGTCATTAAAACCAGCCACTTATGCTGAAGAAGTGGGTTTAATCCTTATTGAATTGATTCTTTGAGGAAACTTTGGTTCATACTATGAAAATGCTGCCTGTTCCTGATCATTTAATAATGTGTCCAGGAAAAATAGTAGGAAATTTCTGTGAGTCACTAACTACAATTTACATTATTATCTTTCATGATGTACCCAAAAGAGTAACTTTAATTTTTGATGTTAGAAGAGTAACCTCTGTATGGTGGATGTTTCCAATTAAATACATGAGCACTTCCTATCCACTTTCTGCTTGATACGTTATGTCAGCCCATGTTTTGGCCCTGTGTACATTTTCCTGCTCTCAGAGCAGAAAAGGATATTTCCAAATTCTTTTTTTCAACTGGGATTTCCTTTCCAAAGCTATTGAATTTGTGGATTGAGAAACGAAGCAGAGATCCAGCAGAAAAGGTACAGAAAAACACAGACTATGAAGAAAAAGCTGTGCCATATCACAGGAGAGCCCATCACAAGGATGTTGGACCATTCAAGAAAACTCTGACAATTTTGCTGAACTCCATCACAGCCTTTGCAACTGTCAGACATGAGGCTTGCTCAGTCTTAAGCAGCACTAGCAGAAGACAGAGCACAACTGATCAGTGCAGTGACCTGTCAAACTGAATGTGAGGAGATGTGCAAGAAATAACTTGGGCTCCATTTGAGTTTTGGAGATGGATTTCAAAGCTCACTGCATTCTTTCGGTGGCTTTTGGAATTTATGTATTTGGACTGCAACACCAGAATAATTTCTTAGCATTTCAGCTGACAACTTTTTAAAGTTTTTTACTTTGAAAAATGTTATCTGTCCTGATCTTATAGTCAGTATGGTCCATGTTTCTCATGTGGATGAGAAACTCACCATGAGCTGCAGTGTGCACTATCAGCCCAGAAAGCCAATCAAATCCTGGGATGCATCAAAAGGAGTGTGG
>NW_008663557.1:104832-106519 GCF_000695815.1 Acanthisitta chloris
CTCTGCTCTCATGAGACCCACCTGGAATACTGTGTGCAGTTCTGGTGCCCTCAATGTAGGAAGGACATGGAACTGTTGGGGCAAGTCCAGAGGAGGCCACAAAGTTGATAAGAGGATTGGAGCATCTCCCCTATGAAGTCAGGCTGAGGGAGTTGGGGCTGTTCAGCCTGGAGAAGAGAAGACTGTGTGGGGACCTCAGACCAACTTTTCAGCATCTGAAGGGCCTACAAGGAAGTCAGAGAGGGACTCTGTGTTAGGAACTGAAATAATGGGACAAGGGGTAATGGGTTCAAACTGAAGAAGGGAAAGTCTAGGTTGGATATGAGAAAAGAGTTTATTCCTGTAAGGGTGCTGAGACACTGGCAACCAGCAGGAGGACAAGAGGGCACAGACTCAAGCTCTGCCAGGGGAGGTTTAGGTTAGATATTAGGAAGATATTTTTTACAGAGAGAGTAATCAGACATCGGCATGGGCTGCCCGAGGAGCAGGTGGATTCACCATCCCTGGAGGTTTTCAAGCTGAGACTGGATGTGGCACTTAGTGCCATGGGCTAGTAACCACAGTAGGGTTGGACTTGATGATCTTGGAGGTCTTTTCCAACCTGGTTGATTCTATGATTCTAGGATGGGCATCCAATAAGGTACAAAATTGTAAAGCTGATTGTAAATGTCAAGAAACATGGTGACCCTTAGAGTCTGGGATAATGTGCTCTAGAAGTATATCACAGATCTTAATTTAATCAGATTTTAAATTTTAATCAGATTTAAAATGTTGGATTATTGTTAAAATAATATGAACAAGAAAAGTGTCACATACAGTGCAATTCCAAATTCCTAAGCTGATATTTTCAGTTTCTTATGATCTGTTAGTTTTTAAATATTTACTAGAAAAATAGATACTCTGATAATCTCCAGGGTTTGTAGTAAATCTAACTGTCATACTGAGTGAACTCTGGCATGTAACTAAACACATGCTTATTCAAAGCTAGAATACAAAGGAGCCACATGTTGCCAATCCCTAGGCCTGCAAAGCAAGGAAGAGCTCAATCACAACTTTCTGGTTGCTTCTGTATATAAATATCTTTTGGTTTAAGGATTCTTAAAAGTTTTCCTTAGTCCTTTGCATAAGCCATATACCCTACCTTGGAAATAAGAGTATATTTGCTTCTCCAATCCAGCAGCAGGGCTAAACTTATCTAAATAGGTACAAAACCTACTAATACAGCTGTCATTTCACTGAAGTTTTCTGAAAGGACATGAAACAGACTGCCCAATGTGTGCTGGGGAATCTGGAATCTGCAGAGAGTGTGGAATCATTGCTGACAGTCTGGCATTCCCGACTGGAGCGGGAAAACTCCAAGTCCGGTTTTCCTTCCTGTTTCTTATGAAAAGACACATATGGCTGCAGCCATACTGCTTTTGGCCATGAGCTCCTCCAATGCTTTGTAGTATTCACAACTGTGTTTGGTCATTAGAATAAGTACTGGAATAATAACTGGCAAAACCACATCGTTGATGTTGCTTTGGTGAACACACTGTGCAGTTCTCACTCTTTCAAGCAATGAATTCTACAGCAATGGTGTGTTCCTAAATATATCTGCAAAGAAGACTGTGTAGCAATGTTTGCAAGAATATGAGTCTGTTCCAATATTTTAGCTTTATTTCACTTCCTGTATTTTATGAAAGAG
>NW_008663557.1:106535-108368 GCF_000695815.1 Acanthisitta chloris
TCCAGAGTAAAGCAGTCAAAGTAACAGCTTGGAAAATGGTATGTACTGAAGTGGTTTTGGTATTTGGATAGAGGATAGATCCTTTTATAGTCAAGAGGAAAGCATATCACAATTGAACTGTTGGAGACAGTTCATGTTATAAATGATGTTCTAATAGATGTTCTGTAAGAAAAAAAAGAGAGAAAAATATATATGGATTATGCTTCAGCAAGAAATCTGGAAATCATCATAATTTTATAATGTAAAAGAGAAACTTGACATTGTGACTCAAAGGCCAAGAGCTTACATTGACCTATGGAAAAAACCCACCCTTTCTTTCCCTTCTCCTGCAAGTACAGACCTGGTGATTCCCCTGGGATAAAGCCAGTGGCTCTATCTTCACCTCCCTCTCTTCTCCAACTAAGCCTGTGTCTTACATACTCATAGGACAGCACCTCATCCTCTGCACTACTCCATGATTTCTTGTACAAGATAAGGTTGATTGGCCACATCTGCCAACCAGCTGTGTCTGCCATGTGAGATTACTGTGCAGGAGAGAAGCCAGAGCATCTGAGCTGTGTCTGCCATGTGAGATCACTGTGCAGGAGAGAAGCCAGAGCATCTTGTCCAAAACAGAATCCCATCCCAAAGCATTCCTCATCACTGCACATCTCTGCTGTGTCCTTGCATGGGTTCTGACAGGTATGGCTCTTGGTACATCATCCAGTACATCATTGGCTCATGCACAAGGATAGAAGAAATGTCAACTCTGAGTAAAATTATTAATGTTGCAAGGCTGAGGAGCTAAATTCAGGAATTGGGAAGAACTGCCCAGCTTCTGGCAAACTGCAGCTTACAGTGAAGGTGTTGCAGCATCTATCTTGAATAGTAGGTTGAAGTACAGAAGGTTTTGCTGGTATCTAGTATCACCTATACCTAATGAAGGCTTTGTAGACTCTAAATTTTAGGTATTTGGTGCACAGGATGGAGTCTAGGCTTCGTGTGCTCAGCGTGTAAGTTACCTGGGAAGTCTCTGGGGAGAGGTAGGCAGCTCCTGCTTTAGTCACCAGACTGAAGATATATTCTCTCTGCTGCTAGTTGACTCTGACTGATACTTGTCACATCAGGGCAGGAACTACACAGTCACACACAGTGTGCACAGTACTTGAACTAACAAATCTTCTAAACAGCATCTCACACAACAGGCAAAGCAAGGTCACATCTGTCCACAGCCAGTTGTGTGGCTTAAAACCTGAACTAAAGGATCCTGAAGGAAAACTATGAAGTGAGGGAGAAGGGGCTATTTTCACCTTTCTCTGAAGTGTAAATACTATGCTAAGTATAATAATTTTACTAAGTGTAAAATTCTGTGCTTGCATTTACAGAGAGGCAATTAAAGATCCATGTTGCAAAAACTGGTCCTAGATAAGGGCTAGATTTGGTTCAGAAGGCCCAGGCTTCTCTTTCAAAATGTGGCCAAACAAAAAAACACAAGTACCCCTCTGTTGATCGCTGCTGCAGTCAGCAAAGGATGCAAGATTAATGGGGCTGGAAATCAAGCACAAAAGGAATCCTCACCCTGTAATAATGGTTTGGGCTCTCAGCAGGGATTAGAGAGACTTAGGTTCAGTGTTTGATGTTGTATAGTACTTGTATTCCTGGCTGAGTACTTATACTACCAGGCTGCTACACAGGGTGGACAAGAGGTGGGCTGGGTATCTCTCCTCATCTCATTTTGTCTTAAAGCTAAATTATTCTGCGGATGGCTGATTCATCTGCTGGGAGAATGTCTAAGAGATCAGGCCCTGTGTGTGTGTGCAGAGGGAGAATTTATAAATCTGACTATCAGTGAAT
>NW_008663557.1:108449-113908 GCF_000695815.1 Acanthisitta chloris
AAATTACTTTTATTTTTAGCTGCTTGAGGAATCAGCTGTTGAATATTCTTTTTCAGAGAGTTAAAAGAAGATAAGAAGGAGATTTGGGACTTTGCATTTGTTATCCACTGTGGGTTGAATCCAATCTTTATACTAACTGGTGTAAATCAGGAGCTATTGCAATGAAATCAGATGTTACACAATTGTAAAATCAGTTAGTGATCAGAGTCTGACTGCATAGACCTATAGCATTAATCAGTTTTAAAGATCTGGTCCCTAAGAACTTAATTTCTAGGAAACTGCACAATGTGACATTACAAGGATCCTATTTGGAGACACGCACTCTGCAGATCAAAGCAGCAACTACTGGAAATGCTTTCTGAAGGTATGTGTAACTATAAAACGTTTTGAGTGGCTGCCAGTATTTTGTAATCAGCGTTGTAAAGTTTTGTGATACTCTTGATGTCTGCAGATGTTATGTGGCCCATGGCACAGAACTGATGTTCTGAATTACCAATTATATACCTAATGGAGCCCTGAGAACTAACTCCTGCCCTCCTCTGGGTACTGAGGCAATCTTTAAACGCTAGCAAAGGACTGATGCTATAAATAAACCCCAGTCTCCATAGCGACAGGCAGTTCAGTGCTCAGCTTTCAACACTTTAGAAAGGTAATTACTATCTTTTTTTCTTTATATTTTTCTATTCTTGGTTTATAACAGCAGTAATAACCTCCTGAGTTGGGCATTTCCTGGCAATTAATGACTGACAGTGTTAAGAACACTTGGCTTTACCTCAAGCCCTCAAATCCTCCAGCCGGTCATTAAGTGCCAGGAAATGCCCTTCCCCATAGTCATTATTGCTTAATTATGTAAACCTGGATTAGAAATTTAATTAGATGACTTTAACATTCTTTTATTCACTCTGCACTTTCTTCACCCATGTCCCAAGCATCAGTATGTGCCGCAGTTGTTAGCTGGTATGGCTGATGTTGGCTACAAAATAGTGCCAGTATAGCAAATGTTACACAGAGGCTCTGTAAAATTCCCTTTTTAGCCCTTGGTCACCAGACTTTTGTCTGCATACCTACTGGTGAATAGTAAGTATATTAGATTAGGTTGGAAAGAACCTTCAAGTCCTATTTGGTACTGCTTTTAGGTGGTGACCAAGAAGAGTTCCCATTGGGAACACTCCAGTTTGGTGAATGAAGAAAAGCTTGTGATGGACAACACCAAATCTCTGCCTTAGCTTCTCAACTCTAACTGTACCTGCTTGAAGGAAGAGTGTTTCAGGTATACCTACATTTTGTCCCATTTCTCTTAGAAGCCCAACCTTATAACTGCTGTAGAAAATGGCTTAAAATCAGGATTAGTGGCTCTGACTCACTTCTAACCAGACAACCCTTGAAGCTGCTTTCACAAATTTGTTTCTTTCAGCTGAATATGGGGCCAAAGTTTAGCTACATAATAGCTAATGCAGCATCCAAATAAATCTGTTTCTCCCTATTTAACATGCCATTAGTTTGGTCATTGTTCATAACAAAGGCACTCTGCATAGACAGTTGCTGTAATACTCACCCCAACATGCTACAGTCAGACAAGTTGACTTTCAGGGAGGCATTACCTCTGTACTCTCAGTGCCATTGACCCATGTGGATACTTGCATTGCATTATTGTCACCATCATCAGTATCTTACCACGACGTTAATAAACCCCCCTGTCTATACCATCTCATTTGAGTCCCAAAACCTTTAGGTGGACGCTAAACAGAAATAAACACTAACATTTGCCTTCTCTGAATGAACTAGCAGCCAACCCCTAAAATTCATCCTTGTGATTCTGGAAGATCTAAATCATTAATTTGCTTCTGCCTCCCATGCAGGCTGTATGGCACCACCTAATAACTCAGTGTCTCTGATGCTCCATACAGCAATAACATCTCACATGCTTCCCAAAGTACTTTAGTGTTAGTTGCTTTAATGTACAAAGGGCAGATAATTTGGGTGAAAGGGCATTTTCTATAAAGTCTTATGCACTGTAGCACTGGTACAAAATATTTCTTGTTGACATATAGGTCATGTACTATCAAACAGAGAAGTATCAATAATGTGGATATGAAAAGTAATAATGATATTACTGAATCATCTCTTTAATTTGGAGTCCTTTTAAAAAAAGCACACTATGCCTGAGTGCAGCTTCCACCAATCCCCAATAAAAACAAAAGCATAAGGGATTTTTGAAAGGTCTTTAGTTTTAAGCATTCCAATCATTTGTACTGAGTGTAGTAAAAGAAACAAAACCAAAATCACCACACAAGTTAAAAGCTCCTAAACCCCATGCAAAGTAATATAAATTTTCAAATATTTTTCCTTTTTTTTTAAGAGTTTAAAATTTTCTAGAAAAATCCATTGAAATGCATATCCATTAGACAGGTAAACTCTGGATGGTAGATCCAAAATATTTACTTAGGATTTTAATTGAGCTATTAAATTTTAATTTCTTTTTTTTTTTTACGTGTAGCATATTAGACTCACAGGGGTAACATATTATACTCACAAAGGTGTGTACATTTGTATCATGTAACCTTGTGGTGGCAATTAACTAAACAAATAAAGCTGAGACCAGCTTGATGTGCAGGTGAAAGAGCCTTTTACTCAATAAAAGAGGTAGACAAGGTAACTGATTTCCACCATCAAGGCACACTAAAAATGGAAAAGGTGGTATAGCAGGGACTTCCAGCCCTTTTCCCACATGTTTATGGAAAAATGGGGCAAGTACATAGAACTGAATACTTGCTGTTTCTGGAGGTCTTGTTTTTCTTTCTGCTCCCTGCACATCCCTGCACTTTTCTGAACCTGCCCTGCCCAGATGTCAGGCTGTGCCTGAGAGGAACCCCATACAGGTCCATGACACTGCAGGTGCAAAAAGCCATGGACTTTCCACCCAGCTATTTCTGGAGAAGCAATACAGAAAATACCAGTGGCTCTAAGGCAGCTTTTAGGGGATGATCATGGTGAATTGGTTCAATCTACATTATTAGGTTAAAATACATGATAGAATTAAAGAAGCATTCCCTCCTGTCCTCAGATAGGGTGGACCACAGGATGGAAATAAAACCTAGAGCATGATAGATGTTTGTTCATATCTTGGCTCTACTATTGCCTGATGCTTCAGGTTTGTGCCTCAGTTTCCCAAATATATGATTACACTTGTTTCCTGTGCTGACAAATCGCATTAAATAAACATGAGGGTTTATTATATTGAGTCTAATCTTTAAGACACTATGGACAGTCAGTTAATTTGCTAATTCACATCGAGGGTTTGAATTGAATTGCAGAAATCTCACCAGCTCAGCAGAAAGAATGAGAAGGCAGGAAAAAAAACCCCACAGTTATTTTACACACCAAAGGAGTAAAAGCTTCCTCTGATGTGATGCTGCATAATCTAGAACAGTTGAAGTGCTAACACCTCACAAATGCAAGTTTATCTTCATGTTATCTTCATTGCAACAGTTGGAGAGTTTGCTAAAGCATGAGCATAAAATGTGGAATAACTCTTCCCCCTATATCTTCTATATACTTTTTCTTAGCTATTAAAGAAAACATAATACCATGCACTTTAATTAGAGCATTTTGGGACACTTGAGTGGCTGAAAGAGTTCTGTAAACAGAAGGAAACTTAACAGTTAATACTAAGAGGTCATTGCCAGGCATATCAGACTAGACAGACAAATTCAATTGCTAATGAGATTGCGAGTCTAACTTGCCTGAATTTAGAGCGCATAGTGAAGGTTAGGAAAAAAAGGGAAAAGCTCTGAAATGTATTACAGAAAATGACAGTTTCTCCATGAATAACATTTACAGGGAAAAAAAAAAGAAATAAATATTTAGAAATAGTTTTGTTTTCTATGGTGAAAGACTACTTTTCTTCCTCTTCTCCCAGGACAGGTTTTGAGCTCAATGGGAGCAAAGAGCTGTTGATTTAGCAAGGATTACAAGACTGATCCTCACATTATACAAGAGAATTTATCCACCTCAGGAATCACTTCAGACTCTCTCATTTTGTGAGACTCGGCGATGAATCAAAAGGCTATTAACTGCTGTAATTTATATAATCTTCTACCCCTCTTGTGCTGCAAAAAAATGCATTCAGCTAAGACTGTTTAAGCATTTCTTTGCACAGAGAAGTATTGTCAGCATAACTTATATTGCTTTAGCTGAGCTGATACCACACCAATTAAACTCATTCATGCTGTTGTGTCGATGTCCACACAGCATTATGCTATGATCTTTTCCTCGCAGACAAGGTGTCTGAGCCTTGCTGGCATTGTTTGGAGTTCATTGTGTTGGGGATAGTTTTTATGATATACTGTGGGATACCTCTCAGCATCTGAAGGAGCAATGGTTGCAGTGGCCACTTCCTAATCTAAATTCACTTGGAATGTTATTCTGCTTCTAGGTTGTCCTTCACTTGCATGGCTGAAACACAGAAGAACACAATACTTGTCATTTGTCTAACAGGAAAGGAACCTCCTTCATCAGAAGGCTGAAGTGTTCGTGGACAGCCTCGTTCCTCAGTCAATCTTGAGATTCTGATAGTTTTGGGGAGAAGATTTACAGCTAAAGTAACCCCTGATGGGAGACTGTCTTTATGTTGTAATCTAGCTGAAAAATCATGGAGGAGGAGAAGTTTGCCTGTACAAACCCTCTAGTCAACTTTAAGGAGTAGTGCTAACACATTTTAAGCTTTTGAGCAGCTTTCATTCTGTTGGTGTTTGATGTCCTCCACGGGCAAGCCCAGATGCAGCCACAGTGTATGCACAGAAGCCATGAAGTCAAGTTTCACACCCTCTGCATCAACACAGAGTATGTGTTCCCAATATGTGGAGCTAACCAGGGAGCAGTGAGGGACCTGGGACAGCTTCTTTAGCTTTATTGATAAATTTCTGCCTTAGATACTGCAGAAGAAAATTGGAAAAATCTCTTATAGGGTCTTAATTTTTTTTTACAATTAAGTAGCATTTTGAGACTTTTTTTGCTCTTGTTTTCACTAGATAAGAGTACACAGATTTCCTCAGCAGTTTCTGTGTGCTTTTCATGACGTTTTCATGGAAATGTTATTTGGTTTGTAGTTTTAGGGTTGTTTGAAGGTATTTTTAATACCTCAAGTTCTTGGAAAGCATTTTAACAGAGACATCGACTTTACAGTTTGAGCATCACCTTCAACTGCCAGAAAAGATTCAGGAATAATATTGACCTCTGTGTCTCTGAAATCAAAGAAAGCTTCCTATTTGTTGCCCTTCCTTTCAGCATGAAGGAAGTTTTTTGTGAAATGCAAGTCATGTTGAGAATGAATGGTACATTGCATGAGGGCCTCTCATTGGAGCCAAACTCAGTGTGAAGGAGCAGCGTGTAAGCAGGGCTGTGTGTCCTGAAAGGCAGGCACTGAGGGATAGAATCATGTCATGAATGGTGAAGGAGCA
>NW_008663557.1:113919-127653 GCF_000695815.1 Acanthisitta chloris
GGAGCCAAACAGTGCTGTGGAGCCTTTGATGAGTGTCAGAGGTCATCTCCATACAGTTCCCCAAGTCCCCAGGATACACAACCTTGCTGACCTAGTCACTAGATCAGACAAGAGCGTTGAGACTTCATCAGCAAACAACAACCTAACAGATTTAGATAACTGCTAGACTACTAAGCAAATGCTGTAAAAAGGAGTGAAGGAGAAGCAGCTTGTCGAGAAGGTAAAACTGGGGGAGTGAGGGAAAGAAATGATTCCAAAAAAGTCTATATCTGTGTCTAAACACCCTTGCCAGGATGTATGGGAAACTCAGGGTAAACAGCATTGACACAAAGGTACCTAAACTCCTGCAAATTGTTGAAGTCTGTACTCATGCTAATTCTTCATCTTCTAAAGAATTTATGGAATTTTAGGTATTTCTTTAGCTGTCTGGGGGGTTTCAGTATTTACATACCATTTTAAAATGAATGAGGTATCGACCTAAAACTACAGTCAGCTGCATTGTAAGCACTCTTCCACCCTTTTATTCATATTTTGTAGGGCTGGTTTGCTTTGCTTTTCGCAGCATGTTGCAAAAGAGACAAAAGTCTATCTCTGAGCAAATGTTATGAGAGATGCTAGCTTAGACTGCTAAAGGAGTATGTCTGTAATGGTATAGCACAGTGCCAATCTACTACACCCCATCAGAGAGAATGGTTAGCTATTTTGAACCCAAAATAACACTGATGTGGCTACACTGGTGAGTTTGTATGATACCTATGCATAGTATAAACACTCACTGAGACTTCAGTAAGTCACCTTGGAGTGTGTTCCTTCCCATGTGTGTGTGCAGCATTCAATGAAATGTTCACCTGTTTGAGCTAGTTTGGATATAACCACAGTAATAAATAGATATTAAAAGTTCACATTAGTAAAAGTGGTAGGAAAGCAATGACAACTCACCTTGAGTACTCTATCCTGCTCTGGGGTCCCCAGGATAGGAATGAATCAGCCTGTTGAGGTGATTCCAGATAAGGGCCAGTAAGTTGATTAAAGGGATGGAGCACCTCACCTACTAGGAAAGGGTTGGAGAATTGGGACTGTTCATCCCGCAGAAATGAAGGTTTCAGGGTGACCTAATTGCAACCTTTCAGTACCTGAAGGGAGCCTACAAAAAAGACAGAGAGGGACTTTTTACAAGGCCATGTAGAGATAGGACAAGGGGGAATGGCTGTAAATTGAAAGAGAGTAGGTTTAGACTAGATATGAGGAAGAAATTCTGTACTGAGTAGGTGATGAAGCACTGAAAAGGTTTCCCAAAGAAGTTGTGGATGCCCTGTCTGGGGAAGTGTTTAAGGCCAGGCTGGATGGGGCTCTGAGCAACCTGGTCTAGTGCAAAGTGTCCCTGCCCATGGCAGGGGGGTTGAAACTAGGGGATCTTTAAGGTCCCTTCTATCCCAGGCCATTCTAAGATCCTATGATTCTTATTTTTGTTTTAGAAGCATCTGATATACTTCGCTGAGGTGTACTGTATATAAGTGTCAAGGGCTATGTGACACATCCTAGGGTGCTTTAGACAGCCACGTGAAGCTGCCAGATATGTCAAGGGACCTGTGTGAGACACACATTACTGAAAGGTTGACTGAAGGCCAGAAAAGATGCTCTGAGTGATCTCAGATGCTATTAGGAGCCTGTTTTGGGTAATCTAATCACTGCAGCAGAACAATTGGCTGTGTCTTCTCTTCAGTGTTGTATTGCAGACAAAACTGAGAGCAGAAGATCCACTCAGGTGGCATGAGCTACCTCTGTCTCCCCTGTGAGCTGACATGCTGCAAACCAGATGTGAGGTGGAAACCATTTAGATAGGTTTGGGTCTTGCCAAAAGGTAACATAATGTTGAGTAACAGGACTTATTTGCTTGGGCACACATCTAAATGGCTTCCAGAGGACAACTGGCTCACCAGCAAGTCTAGCTGGCAATTGTTAGCATGTGGCAATGTGGTCATACCCTAAAAGGAAAAGATCAGTTTGGGCTCTGCTCTACCTTGTGTGTTGCCATCAGAATCGTCTGCTGAGTTCACGTGGCAGATTGTGATCATGAGCAAGGAGAAGGAACTGGACTTGCAAAACCTCAGCTGGAGTTTGGAAGGGTCAATAGCAAGAAAACAGAAATTCTGACGTGTAAACCAAGAATGGCTAAAACAGGCATGAGGAAAGAAAATGAATGGGATCCTTTTTACATTTGCTCTTTATAATACAAGATATCATGCAAAAGGAAAAGCTGAAAAGTGTTGTAAGTGAAATTAAATTGTACAGCTGAGATACAGAACTTAACTTGCCCAGTCCTTCCATTCGCCATCACAGATATAGTAATTTTTCAGAAGGTTATGTGCTGTGTTTAGTTAAACAAATTTCCTAGGAGACATAACTGACTATTTTTAAGCTGAACACTCACAGTAACAATTACCTGCATTCTCAATGTCCATGAACCTCAATAAACAGACCATGGATTTATGTCTTAGTGAGAACTAACCTATTAGTTTCAGCCATAAATCTCATGTGCCTTGTGTGCAAAGTGAATTTTAATAAAAATCATATAAGGAGCCAGACTTGCTAGGCAGGGTTTCACATGGCTGCCAACATTTGAAAACAATTAATAGAGACCTTTTGGGGGAGGGTAAGTAGAACCATGTCTTGAGCTCCCGTTGAAATACAGTGGACTCAGTGAACTTGCCTGAAGGACAGAATAAAGAGGGGTTTTTTTTCTATTAAAAGGGGAAAAAAATGAAGACCATCGCTTCTAAATAAGGACAGATGGAATGGAAAGGGTCGTTCCTTTGAGTTCGCAATCTCATCCTGTCTGACACCCTGCTGCCAGGGAAATGACAATAAGTATCTTAAAATTAAGCAGCAAAATAAAATAAATATACATTTGAGTTCCCTGGTCTGAAAATAGATGCTGGCCCCTGAAGAACAGAGGTAGCATATGTGTTCAGTTTCCAGATCCTAGCCTTTCTGTGCTCCTTGTCTGAGTGTATGGAACACATCGTGTCGAGCAGAGTCCAAAACACAAAGCTAAGAGTCACTGCTCATTTTTATTCTGGTGGTCATATTAGTTTTATAAGCAAATAGTTCAGGCATAGAAAAATAAATTGGAAAAGTTCAAAGAGAAAAGGTTAGGTCCCAAGCTTCAGATGCTTTGTACTGTCTCCACAGTGCTGAGGGCGGAAAGGTTGCTCCAAAGGGGAGACCAGGGATTTCTGTAACGCACAAGGAGCCTCCCAGGGTCTTGGTGTTGTGTCTGCCCAGTCTGTACAAGACTAGTTCAGCTGGAGTAAATTAACCCAGCTCACAGGCTATAATATACTGCTATAATATACTAAGGAATGGATGTCTTATCACCAGGCTGGTAAAGGACCTCAGGATTGAAAGGTACCGTTTATACCGAGTTTAACCAAATACAGCTGAAGGCAGGTCCACTTCATGTCTAATGCCAATAAATATGTAGACTTGGTCCAGGTAGGGAACTCTGGCACTGATAAGGGGATAGCTACACTCTACCTGGCTGCTTTTATGAAATACATGACATATGTTTCGAGTTACTGAAATGTATCTACAATTATTATGTATATATATATATATATAGTGTTATACTGTGCTGCTATTCACATACTCATGTTTGAATCCAGTTTGGGATGGTTATACTGAAATTAATATTATAATTGCAGATAGAGTCAATCTCTTCTCTGTGTGAGTTTTGGGTGGAAGAAAGTGATTGGTATTGGTTTTATGAAAAATTTCCATAAGCAATCAAGGTGTGGGTCCCCTTATCCACTCCCATTACACTTATTACAGTGTAAACCCTGAAGCTTGGGTTCAAGATTAAAAGCTTAAATCCAAAAAGACTGAGTTTCACCCAGCTATACAATGTCCAAACACAGAGAGTTAAATTCAGCTAGCATGTGCCTGTAGCTGCACGTAGTCAAAAAGTGCCTTGAGTTTAGAGAGTCCCACTCAAGATATGGGAAGAGGAAGAAATCTGTTTTCCTCCCCAGCTAACTCTTCTGCCACGCTTTCCCATTTTTTTCAGGAATGTGATAGGGTATTTGGTTCATTTTGATGTTTTCAAATAGTTGCATTGAAAATTACTTCATGTCTTAAGGAAGTTGGAGGTTTAATTTGACATATACAGAAAATCTGTACTTGTCCTTGTTGAGGAAGTACTAAATAATAGTTTCTGCCTTCAGATATGGGTACACTAAGCAGAGCTGAGTTACTTCCAGCCAAGTATAGGTAGTTAACCTCAGACTGGACTGCAGTATTATATTGGTGGATATGAGGAGACAATGGGACCAGAATGGTCAAGAGCAATAAGAAAGTTTGAGAGTTGAGCATTGAATCCAATTTGTGCCCCAGTACAGGGTTTGGTCAGTTCTGTAAAATATCCTTAAAGGCTATTAAAAGATAGATCAAGAAAAAAGAGTTGTCTTTCCATCTACTTCTGTGGTCTTTTGGACTTGGGAGCCTTTTTCTATCTTGCAGTAAATACTCAGGTATAAGCTGGGACAACCTGCCTTTTGTTGCCTCTGGAGATCCTATGGAGACTGCTCAAATTACCCAGGAAAGTTGTGGGTAGTATATTGTTTTCTTGGACTTAACTTTGTGTAATTACACACAGGTAATCCTGGTTTATTTCTGTTATCCCTTAATTGAGCTATAAGATATTTTTTTAAGCTTAAAAAAACGCCACAGGCATTTTAAGGGCTCTAAATTAAAATGCAACAAACTGAAAAAGAACCCTCCCCAGTTAATGCTATTGACCGATAATCTGCCAAATTTAATTGCAAAAGAAGTGTGGTTTTTTTAAAATTGCAAAATCCCAAGGAGATCCTTCAAAACAACTATATGGATTTTAATATTTCTTCTTCCAACTGCCCTGGAGTGCTGTGTCTCCATTTTCTCACTCTCAGCCTGAGGTATGCTTTTATGACTCAAGTATCAAACCCCTAAAAACAGAGGTTCATAAAAGAAATCCTGATAGATCTTTAGCTGCATGGGTGGGCAAAGCCCTAGCTATTGCATCTTTAGAAGCCTTATTCACCCTGTCACTGGTGTAACAGTGGCACCTGTTAGCAGTGCTGCTGCAGTCTCTCACTGGTTCCATTATAAACCTCTCTTTTCATGAGTTCATTTCTTGGGTAATAAAAGTTTCCTCACAGCTGAAACTTGGCTGGGAGTGACTGTGCCTGGGAACAATTATTATTAATATTTTTAATATAAATTTCCTTTTAAAATATCTTTCTGTTATTTTTCAATTAAGAGAGAAAGATATTTTGCAGGGTTCAGATGCCTTTTCCCTGCATATGCAGCCAGGTCTGATGGTCCTATTTACAGTTAGAAGCCATCTAGAAAATAGAGGATCTGATTGTCCTGTGGGTGACACAGCACAAAACTAACTAAACAACTGTCAAGGGATAATGGCAAACTACATGGGAGGTCTTTTGTCTACTTGGATGATACCAGTTCCTAGCAAGATTGCAGACCTTAAGCCTGAAGTTTTAGAAATATATCCAGGAGTTTAAGGTTACGTGAAGGAAGAGCACAACAGCAGTAGATTCTCCATCTTGGAAGTAAGTAGTGCATACTAAGTTGCTAGATAGACAAGAGTAACTTGAAGCAGCCACAAAAGTGTAACCTCTGCATGTGGTGCCCACCAGGTGCTTTCACTGGATGGGTAATATCAAGTAGGGCTGAGAACAGTGTGTGTCCTTCTCATCACATATTACTCAAGGTTTGCTGATCTGGTTTGCCCCTGCTGTTCCCATGTATCCTTATCAGGCTTTGAGTTTCCAGCAGCTGTCTTCTCCTACCAGCATACTGATTTCCTTTCCTTCCCCAGCACTCAGCACTGGGAGAAGTTAGCCCAGCTCCCTGACTCCCTAGCTCCCTGGTGACAAATCTCCTGTGCCCTGAATTTCCCATACCCTTGGTGAAGGAAGGTGTTCTGTCTTACACTTCCAATAAGTTGTGCAGGTGAAGATTGTCATGTTCAATCAGTGACTGATGTAGAGAGTTTGGGAGATTTGGGGAAAACAGAATCTCCTCCCTCTGTCCCAAATAATTCTGAGCTAGAGAATATACATGGTGCTGAAATACTTAGCAATAGTGACAAGCTCTTCATTCCAGACAGGAAGCAATACGTAAATTAGAAGATTCCTCCAAATCCACAAGGGCAGGGTCTCCACCCAGGAATTTTGGACAAAGATATTTTGCTGAAATAAAAAAGAACCTTAATTTGAACTGGGGTTCACAGAGAAAAATCTCTGACATTGCCTTCTCTTTATATACAGGATTCGGGTAGTAAACAGACCTTGTGGTGATGTGCGTGAATTTTATCCTTTTCAAATCACACAAACATTTATACATTTCATTTTTTTTTAAATTAAAAAGACCAAATATCAAGTGACTTGTGAAAAAGCAGCAGCCTTGCACTTTTGAGCAGTGAATATCACCATTTTCTATACAGTGTTTCAGTTTACACATTTTGCAGTATGTCAATACTGGGTATGCCTTCAGCTCTTTCCATGATGCAGGTACACCATCAGGCACAGCAGTAGCTCTCACTGGGCAGGGCTGAGCATTTGGTGACTTGGACAAGAAATGTGATGCAGCTCTCACACACACACACACACACACACACACACACACACACAAACTCACCCACACCCCATACACACACTGTGGCCAGGGACCCCTGCCCACCCAGCCTGCCAGTGGGACATCCTAGCTGCTCCCTGAAGAGCTTCTCTCCATTTCTCTCAGCAGTTGGTTTATAGCACATGAAGCATGTGGTGCTAAACCACTCAAGTAAGAGGTGAGTACTGACTTCGGATCCGTTCCAGCCCTCATTAAGGGTGGATATTTGAAATAAGGTCTCAGACCCAAGGCACAAGTTAGTTCTCCCTGCCCAGCTGGAGTTATCCTACATGTTGTTTTAAAAAAACAGAAAGGGTGAATAACTCTCTTACAAGGCAACAAAGATGCTTTTCCAGGAACTAGAATACCCAGCTTCCAGTCCCTCCTCAGATGGCAGCTTAAGTACATACTCTAACATAGTGTAGCATGCTGGGCTCTAAGATTCTGAATGTGGGCAAGAAGACAACTTAGAACACACAAGAAATCAAATTCTCCCAGCATCTCTTCACATCCAAACTACAGACCAACAGCAATGTGAAACTCACCTTTCTTTCCTTTCCTTTTCTTGCTCACCCCCAAAATGCTGTGCACTGAGTGCAGTCAGTGAACAAAGAAGGAAACACAGTTCACCTGGTTTTCATCCTGGCAAGGAAGGAGGTAGGTACCACCTGAGTTTTTCATCCCATCTTCTTTCCCAGCCTCCTTAGCCCTCCCTGTTCACTGTCAACTGAGAAGAGAAACCCTCAAACCCAAGCAAACCTACCCCAGCAGGCTGAGCTCACCTTCCGTGTGCCCTCTCAAATAAGCTGCTTCTCTGCCTTTGTTTCCCCAACGCTAGAAATGAAGATTCTGCACATTCTGGGAGGAATTGTAGTCTACATCCAGAGGAATTTACTGATTTTTGGAGTCCTGGTCCTAATGTAAATCACATATTACTGTTTACTTGAAGGAAAAGGACTGAATCCTGCAATGCTTCCTGGAAGAATGACTAGCATTTCATAGAATCTTTACAAATGGGGTCCTCATCCTCTTACCTCCTCCTTCAGCCACCTCTCCTGTTCCAGTGTTATGGGTATGGACTTCCTCAGACATGCTGATTTACAGGTTGGCCTGTGGAAGAAGAGGAATCAGGCCTAGAGACTTCAGATTATGCTATTTTTAACCACCAACAATTAGATGTTATGCAGTTAACTAACAACAGGGTGGAAAAAAACTAAGAGGAATTGTAAATATATCCTGATAATTGTATTGGAGCATAGGATTTATAATTACTAAATGTGTGATAACTGCTTCCTAAATGCCCATGCTCTTTAAACAACCTAATTTATAATTTAAAAAGCTGACAACTCTTAAAGTGTTTTATTTTATCTTGTCTGAAATAATTGAAGAGTAAGTTATTGAAAACCTTTATTTTTCATTAGCCTTAAATTCAGCTACAATTAATGTGCCCAATTTGATTATAAACTGCACAAATTAAACAATAAAGAGCTGTCTAATGAGAAATTAATTATGAGGAACAGAAGAGGAGCTGGGCTGGATAAAAGCAATAAGTTATGGCCTATGGCAGGATGTGTCAGGTTTTAAAGGAGACAAAGGGCTTTTTCCTCAATGTGTGCCAGTGCTGATAGGGCTCATCACAGATCAGTAGATCCAGAAGCCATAACAGCACGGTAATTGAAACTGCCAAAATCAATAGTGCTGACAACCTTAATTAAATTAAATATGTCTCTGATGAGCTCAAACAGCATGGCAGAGGACCACTTGACCCTTTCTCGGAGCCCCACTTGATAGAGTGCAGCATGCAGCATGATGGATTTCACCCCCGAGGACCACTGGAGCCCTGGTGCTACTGGAGAAAATTGCTCCAAGAGTGATGGTCTCCCCAGAGCAACTGTAGCTCTGACTCCAAAGTGCAGCCCCGAGTTCATCGCCTGCTCTGGCTTTTGCTTTGCCTGGAAAGCACAGGGACTACTTTGCTGAGCACAGCCCGGGGAACTTTGTTATTGTGTCAGCTTTCTGCCCTCCTCCCAGCGAAAATAACAGTTTTGCTTGCTAAACAGGCAAACAACTTCCATCTCAGCTGGCTGGCTGAGAAGCACTTCTGACTTTTTATTACCAGCAGCATAGCCGAGAGATCCACTTGGAACTGGGTCTAATTCAGCCTGGGGTTTTATGTTTTATCTCTTTAAAATAAAAAGAGATTGGGCTGAGATATCCTGGAATTATCTGAAAGAACATCATGGGATTATAAGAGGGAAGAAATGAGCTATAAATGGACAGGAGACAAAGAAAAATTCTTGTTGCTTAAACCACAGGGCTGGAATCTCAGTTCAGCTGTACAGTCAGCAGTTGTTTTTCTCACTAGGAAATTGCATGAGTAAATATTTTTGCAGAGTGCTGTTCTCTGGTCCATGTAGTGCTGACTTCCTAAATAACATGAAATAATTGTACCTCTAAGTTTTCAAAATGTTTATGTCAGCATTAACAAACTGTTCCTTCATTATAAGCCTGTCAAAGATCAGAGGCTTAGATTATTGAAGTAGATTCCTTTCAAATGCTGAAGTTGTTGCTGTGACAACTGGGGGAGAGAAGAGATTGTTTGAGGTGGACAAACTGTGGGTTTTCCATACCAAAAGGTTTTAAATAATCCTCCTCCCTGTTTAGAAAAAATACCTCGGTCACAGTAAACACCCTCCAGCTAAGCACAGAGGTCTCCAAAAGGTAAAACTCTGCATCTAAAAATGTATGGGTTTAAATCATGCTGTTGAGGTTCATCTATATAAATTAGGCTATCTTAAATATATGTGATCCACATACTCTAATTCTGTTCCATGTGTAACGTTTTATGAAAGACACCTATTCAATATATTTTGGAGCATTGCTGTTCCGCTAGGAACTGGGGAAGAAATTTATGATACTGGAGAAATTATACAAAGGACGATGTCCCTGAATCACGGGCAGGCCCTGGCTCCCTCGCAGAGCCGTTTATGGCACTGCTAATTTAAACGTGGTTCTGTGTCAGGCAAACTGTTTTATAGCAGCCTTTAATCCGGCCTTGAAGACTTCATAATCCAGTGCATAAGAAAGCAGTTTACAGGGGGTGGGAGGAGAGGTCGTGTTTGGATTTTAAAAATGTCTCGGCCCAACTTTTCTTTTTTTTTTCCCCTTTCCCATTTTTTTTCATTCCCCTTTCCATTCCCCCTCCCCCTCCCTTTACCCTTCCTTTCCCCTTTCCTTTTTTAACTTTGAGTTAAATAAAAATAAAGATGACCTTTTCATGCTCTAAGTGCTGTGTATTGTTTTCATTATTATTAGTGGAGAGTTATAACACTGTAGGGGTCAGATAGATGCCAAACTCCTCATAAAAATCTGTAGGGGCTGGTGCAACCTATGCCTTTGAAAACTGCTTGCCTTTCAGTGACAGCATCAAATAATAGCAAATTATTAGTAAAAAAACATATTGGTTACTGTATCAGCAGTAACAAAAGCCTTTATCCTCACTTCTTAGAACACGATGAAGAATGTTGTTGCCTGTGATGGAGCTGTTAGCATTGTTGGGTAATGAAGGCAAAGAAAGGTTTCTAGAGCAAAAGGGACTTCCCAGAGGGTGCAGTGGAGCAGAAACTTCTCATGTACAGAGCAAGAGCTGTGATTGCATCTCTAAAAGAACAGCAGAGTGGAAAACAGATTTTTTTCTAGTGGTCTGACATCCTCTTCTGCCATGCCTGCAATGAGAGGACTAGAGGAAACTGCCTTAAGCTGAGACAGAGGAAGTTCAGATTATACATTAGGAAAAATCTTTTCACTCTAAGGGTGATCAGGCCCTGGAATAGATTGCTCAGGGAGGTGGTGGAGTCACCATCCTTAGAAGTGTTTAAGAGGCATCTGCGTCTGGCCCTGGAAGATATGGTTTAGTGTTTAGAGGTTACAGCAGTGACAGGTTAATGGTTGAACTTGAAGATCTTAGAGGTCTTTTCCAACCTTGATTCTATGATTCTGTGATTCTAAGGAGGCTGCTCACCCTCAGCATGAGGCCCAAAAGCCATTGAAGCACAGCTCCTGCTTGGGCATTTCCTTCACCTTCCGTAGCAGTGTGGGTTTTTCAGCCAACTGACTGGTTATCCACCTGTTGCCTGAAACATGCTGCCAGCCTCATGCAAGTCCTTAGGGATCTTACTTTCCTCTGTCTTCTCCTTGTTTAACTTTCATTTTACCACCCTTTGCCTGTTGCATCTGAGCCCAAAGAGATGCTTTAGCCCCATCATGCTGGGTGGTGACTGTAAGGTAGCTGACCACTTCACTAAAGAGGGATGCACACTGGCAGTGGAGTGAGGAGGAGCAAATGCAGCCAGCACAGCCACTCATCTTCCCAGTGTTACTTTGTGCTAGAAGCCAGGAGACTTTTACTGCCTGAAAAACAATTTACTGAGGCAGGACACTTGGGATAAACTGCTTTTGTCACCCCAACATAATGCATGGGAGGAGGGTGATGAGCTGAGCTCACCAGTGGCTTTTACATCCCTCTGCAAGGAGACAAGTCCTCTAAGGCTTGGTGGAAAGAGCAGAAAAATTGCGTCCCATGCTCAAACATGATGCGCTCCTATCACACTGGATCCCACCATGTCAATGAGCTCTCTCTCAACCCTTCCCTTGGACACAGTGAGAGGCCCAGTCCCTTGGACACCATGAGGGGATTTTAAGGAGGGAAAAAAGGCTGCTGGATATTTCTGGAAGGACTCATGATGTTAGTGAAAGTCTCAATGCTCAGATCAGAGAGCAGCATCAAATTTGCGTTTTTCTGGAAAGCCTGAGCTGACAAAAGATGAATTTAAAAGATTCAATCCTTGAGGTTTTGTGCTTTTAGTTTCTCTTGACCAGTACATCTGTAGCAAGCCAAACGTTCAAGCTCATTCTTGTTGGGAAATAAGTGATTCTTGATCTGCTTATTCAAGATAGAGATACACTCCGGAGCCAAACTTTTCTCAATGTTCTGTTATTTTTGGCCATCCATACTCTATCCCTCTAATCTTAAAGAACCCGAAGTATTTACTTGTTGCCAAAGAAACACTTCATGTTTAGGAGAGATCTGTTTAGCCACAGGCACCTTCATCATTCAGTTTTCACCCTCCATTCTGTCTGTGGCAGTTGACCTCTGTGTGACCACAGAGGGTAGCCCTTGCCATCAAGACTGGAATATATAAACCCCCTACTTCAAAGCAAAAAGTAGAGCAGCATAAAGGTTTTGAATTGAATCTCAGTTTGTGTATTCTGCTAATAATTTGGCCTTTATTCTCCTGTATTGTTCTCTGTACTCTGAAGCTTCTGATTAATCCTGAGTGATGCGTCTGAGCTAGTCTTGTGTCACCAGCCTTTGCAGTGGGGAAGAAAACTAAGATAGGAAGACAGATAGCTCGGAAGGAGCAATTTGTATAAGGAGGAGAGTCACATTGATCATGTCATAACATTACTACCAGTCACATAGACACTTCCACTCCAAGTAGAAAAGACACATTTTCACTAAAGAGCCTTGGCTTGAATAACTATAAAGAGTAAAAGCCATGCTAAGTCATTTCCAAGCAGTACAGTTTCAAGTGAAAAAAGGAAAAGAAAGAAGAAAATCTGAAGGAGTGCGTGGAACATCTTCCACATAGCACATATAGGGATGTCTATTCTAGATGGTTAAAAAAGTAGACACTGTGAGGACTGTGGATCCAGGTCATAACACTAAAGCAAGTGCAGGTGTATTGCTGCACATCCCCTTTCATAAATATCCCAGCTGCATCTGGTCTTGCCAAAGTCACTTCATGCTTACCAAAATTCCTCTCTGCCTTGATACCACCAAAACCTGAGCAATGACTGGCAACTGGTGTTTCAGCTGCTGCTCACTCTACCTCATATTGGCCATTGCATTTATCTTACCCATGAGCCTGAAATCTAATTATATATGTTCTACGTTCTACTTGTACAGGACCAAGTTCCTGAGTTATTGTCTTTCAAATCAAAGCTTTTTATTTGCAGCCAGTGTTTGAATGTATTTGATTTTTGGGTATGGCTGCATGAAAAGTGAAAACTTCTGTACTGGGCCCAATTATTAGTGTGTCACTCCAAGCAAAATCTGGTGTGAAATGCAGCTTTAGATGCTGAAGGCAAATGGTGTAGTTGGAAGGATGATCTTGCAGTCTTACACAGCTTCAAGAGGTGCTTCTCCATCACACACTGTATGTCATCAGGCCAAATCAATTTTCAATATAGTCACAAGTTCTTTGCATACTTCTAATAGTTTGCATTTCTCTTGTGTTCCAACATTAGCACAATTTAATACCAACCCTTTTTTTCTGAAAAAATTACAATTCCTATATTTGGATGAAGAATACCATGATGTTTTATTATTTATTATTTTGTTGCATAAAGACAGAATGCACAATTTTAGCTTCTTTTCAAAGGGCAGCACTGAAATGTTTTTTGTATACTTCTTCCTTTTCTGCTTTGAAATTCCTGAAGAGAAATGGCAGGATTGTTAATGGTCTGCTATTGCTAAGATATGCTTTTGTTTCGCTGTCCCTAAATAAAGTTTATTATTGTCTTGAGTTTTGTCTGCACATAGACACAGTTAAATAATGTCACTTTTGTCTTTTGATTTAAATTCTCGAAACTTTTGATGCCCTGATAGTATCTTTTGACAACACAGAAATGTAATGAACTGTGAATGCCCTGAAGCACAGACCTTCAAAATTTAGAATAACATAAGTTCACACTGAAGGACATTTTATTGCCTTATTATTATACTATTACAGGAAATAGTCTTAGGAAGAATGGGAATATTAAGAAATTATTGTTCATTTGAGTCATAGGTCAAATCAGAGACCTTATTGCAAATATATAGAAATTATCTTTACAGCTCATAGGAGGTTAGATGGAGTTCAAGGCCAAGCATTCATACAACTGAGAATGGTCAAATTATACATATGATAATACTTGGTGACAACAAAGCCAAAGGTCAAGTCTGAGGCATTATTGTGGCACATACAGAGAAAATTACCATTCAGATATCATATGGCATTC
>NW_008663557.1:127678-129891 GCF_000695815.1 Acanthisitta chloris
TGCTGTTGCAAAATGAAAGATCCCAGTTAAGCACCTGTGCACTGAAAGACTGGGTTTAGTCTGGAATATTTAGCCACAGCTCAATGAAGTTTGCAGCAGAGAAAGTAAACAAGTTCCCCTTGATATTTTGCCATTTCCATATTTTAGGATGTGTATCTTTTCAAAAGATAAATTGGCTCCAAGAATTTTCATTTTATTATTGCAATATTTATGCAATTGTGTAACACGGGTTACAAGAAACATACAGATATGCTTAGGGTTTTTTGGTTGCACATTCTACACGACTGATTTTTTAGATATGCTGCAAACAGTTCTTTGCCTGCTATCAGAGTACAACTTTTAAGTATATTCATTTTCAAAAGGTTTAATTTGGAGTTTGCTGTCTTGGATAAATGGAAGAATGAATTATTTTTAAAAGCATTTTCCTTTCTAAGTTGTGTAAGATCCCCTGAAAACAGTCCACTTAAGAAACTAGTTGTTGAAATTAAGGGCAAAAAATCAGGTTTTAGAGCAAATTTTCTCTTTTGCTGCTATTGTAAAAATGCTGTGTCATCATAAATAAAAAAAAATGGTTTTCCACAAATCAACAGGAGAAAAATGTTAATGATCCAGAGTTATGATCAAAGAAGTTTGATCAAAGTTTTGTACCATACTCAAACACTGGAATAACTTGATATTTACTCTAATACACTGTTCTTGGCAATTGGAAGTAATACAACATTATCTTTACTGATACAACTAATAAAGACCCAGAACTGCAATGTAAAAATGGTTTTCCACAAATCAACAGGAGAAAAATGTTAATGATCCAGAGTTATGATCAAAGAAGTTTGATCAAAGTTTTGTACCATACTCAAACACTGGAATAACTTGATATTTACTCTAATACACTGTTCTTGGCAATTGGAAGTAATACAACATTATCTTTACTGATACAACTAATAAAGACCCAGAACTGCAATGTAATGACTTTTTGTGTTGTTCTGTCTATGGTAGCAGAATGTAAATGTTTCGCAATAGTAATAATACAATGCAAAGAAATGTTTCTGTTAAACAGAAACTGATTCCATATTAATTATCTTGTCATTCATTCAAATATGTTTCTCATTAAACTGGGGAGAACCTCAATGAGATGGTTAAAGACAGAAAAATTCCATGGCAAGAAAAATGTGGCATTTTACTCCATGCCTGTTTGAATGTATACTCTTGCCATTTAAAATTGCTACACAGAGCTGAATATTAATCAGAATCACTTAAAAAATAATATCTGCTATACTGTGCATTAAAAATAATGTGGATGCAGAAAAAAATGAACTACTATTTTAGTGTAGGCATATATACACATGTGCAGAAACCTCTGCAAATTGTGTCAAATCTGTTTGAGTCACTTGTTTTAGATTTAGTCATTGTATTAACAGTAAAATGCTCTTGAACAGAAATGAAAAGACAGTTTCTAATACTGGGAAAAAATGCAAAACTAATAAAGGCAAATCTGATGTTGTGTATTGGGAGTGGCTTCAGCAGCACCCATAACATAGTATGCCAGCAGACCAGTCCATCTTGTTTAATATTTAGCTGCAGCATCAGTTGAATTGTATGAGGATGAACCTTCTGTTCCATCCTCTCTTTTCCAATCCACTACATAGCATCAGCTGGTCCCTGTATTCTTGTGACACTCTGTAGTTTTTCAGATATAATGGTGATACAAAACCACCCATAAGAAATATTAGGGAATATGATGCAAGTGCAGCTTTAAGCTTTAAGTCAGTATCTCATTAACTTTACATGAAGAAACCCTTGCTGAACTGCCCTCCCTGTGCTTTGACAACACTATGTAAGTCTGCCAGTGGTTATTGTTGGCTAAGTTATACCTTCAGTTTGGTTTGGGTCAGTCCAGTTTCAAATACTGAGTCAACCTAGTGATGATTCACTTGAGCAACTGTTCTGTGTTCATAGTGTATTGGTACAAATGACTCAATCCTTAACCATCTTCTCCTCTGGTGGTTGCTGAGGAATCACCCAAGCCACCAGCAAGTGGTGTTGGTATGCACAAAGGTCACAAGCACTTGGGATGTGAAAGTTATTAATGATTTATTATTATTAATTAAAGTTATTAAGAAATTTTAATTTCCCTTGAAAAACAATATTTGCATATGTTTATCTATTAAAATTCCAACCCTGCCTTTTCAAATGTACTTCAAGTTTAAACTGGG
>NW_008663557.1:129936-144345 GCF_000695815.1 Acanthisitta chloris
GTATGAATATCCTCCTCTCTCCTAGCCTGCCTTCCAGGACAGACCAGGAACAGGGAGAGAGATCAGGGAGCAAACCAGTGCAAACGACTCTGCATCCCCTGGCTCAGAGCAGCTGTGTCCTCCCAGGGCCAGCCAGGATGCTGCTCTGGTCCTTGCTCTCTGCCCTACTGCAGACTGCAGGAGGAGAGTAAGACAGCTGAATACTCACCAGGTATTGTGCTGGTGAGCACAGCCACACCGAGGGGCACTTGTGGGAGACCTGTGCACGGTGGCAGTTCAGGTAGAGGTTTCCCTTTCATCAGTGATGCTGCTCACAGCATCCCACGTGTTCCTCTCTCCGGCCCAGCCCTGCCGCCACGCTGGCAGCTGTTTGTGCAGCTGTGCAGCTGGCCAGATGGGAGAAGTGATTCTGGCTGGAAAGAAAAACATGTTGCTTTTTAGAGGGTGTTTTAACGTACTTTTTTCTAGCCAGATCAATTCCCCAATCTGGTTTGCTACGCAGGCACAGAGAGCTGTGCTTGGGCAGCTGCAGGACAGCAGGATGGGCAAGCCCTTAATTGCTTTGTACTACTGGAGATACACTCATGGGGCTGATGCTGCTGTTTGATAAGCATTTAAATCAACGCTCAGGAAAGCAATCTGTCTCTTGACTTCTCTTTCTTCCCCGTATGAGCATTTCCAGCTCCCACTGTCACCCATGCACGGAGGTGCTCCTCCAGCCAAGCAGGCAAGGGGAAAAGCAGGCTAGCTAACACAGAGGGATGAAGAAAAAAAACCTTAAAACATTGGAGGACTTCCTCTTCTGGGTCACCCACCCTAATCCTCTTCCTTGGCAGAGCTGCACAAGCCCTTTCCTCAACAGCAGGGTGGGCAGCACAGGGAACACGAGGAAAAGTTATGTTTCTGCCTACTGTTCACTGCCAGATGTGTTTCCCACTGTGCAAAATAGAAATAATGGAGAATACTAAAAAAAGGGGAAGATACTCCTACTGACCAGTATCATTCAGTATTTTCACAGACTCACTTCTTTTGCAAAGACTTGGAACATTGATAAAATGCTTTAGCTCTGCTCTCTTGTAGTGTTCAAGGCATTTGGTCTGCTGCATGAAGAGCTGAGGAGAGCTGGTGGTGTGTGAAGGGCATTTTTGTGCCAATGTGGACCATCAGTTTCAGTGCCACCATGGTGTGGGACAGCCCTTCCCATGGTGAGGGACTGTCCTTCCTGTGTGGGTGAACTTCCACCTGTGGCAAGAGCACCACAGGGGCCAGCCTGGCTCACTCATGCAGTGGCACAAACACAGCCAGTGTCAGACTGTTCACCACATGCTGCTGCCTTATTAAACTGCCTGTTTTGTCCAAACCTGAAGGCACCAGTTTCAGAACAATGTTTCCAGGCATTGGTCACAAAAAACATCCTCTCCCAAATCAGCCTAGCTACTTATTTCGCTCCCAGCCCAGTGCTTTTTGTCATTGGTTAACACTGGTCTGGAAGGCCGGGGAGAAAACTGGGCTCTGTTTGCCCTTGTCCATAGACAGGAAGCTGTGGGTGATGTTTTGTAGTTCAGATTTGTAGGTGGCAGTGAAATCAGCTAAAATCCATGCAGGGTTTAAAACAGGTTTAAATGAATTCCAAATGAGACCCAGAAAGATCTTTGCTTCTCTTCTCAGATCTGAGATAGCTGTAGTTATAAAATAATTATAAAGCCATCATGTGATACAAGACATTACCCAATATTTAGCATTTTCAGGCTCCTTTGAATCCAGTGACCCAAAAACATCCTGGGTGGAGCTGGGCTGTTGGCCTGAGGTGGGTGGGTGGTGGTTCAGGATTTCTGTACACTTCAAGGCTGGGAATTGGAATGCCTTACAGAGACCTCAGCACTCAGGAGATGTTAAACACCTGCTGCAAGAAACTTTGTGCTCTGTAGTATGGATCAAGTCAAGTTCCCAAAATCAAAGTGTCCCCAAAATTGCCCATGAATCAGGGAAAACAAAAGGTTGGTTTTGAATAGCAAACAGCAAATCTTATGTAATAGTCACAGAGAGAAACAAAAAAAATGCCTTTTTTTCCCTGACTACTCTCACTTATTTCATGCTGAAGAATGAACGTTCTCCTCAGCCTTAACTCCAATTTACCTATTCTTGAGACTAATAAACATTCAGTAAAGATATCTGAAATCTCTCTCTGTCTTTCTTTAAATGAGTATTTTGAAAAGGGCTTATCCTATATCTAGCAAATTCTAATCCCTATGAGCTAAACTTTGGAAGTGAGCAAGGAATGTAGGTAGAAAGCTTTTCTCTTTCAAAGTCGAAGGGTAATAGCATGTCCTTTCTATTCCAAAGCCAGAGTGAAGACAAGTTCCTCTTGATGAAAGCGCCACAGTTAATCCGTCTCAGGATTGGTGTCTCCATGTAGCACCCTGGGGAACTAGAATAAAAAGAAGTGTTTTTTGCCTGGTGAGCTGTAGAGTTACAGTGCAGGAAAATCCTTGTTGTACAGTACACTATATTGTTTCGCTAATGTATTTTTTCTGTGCTCTGAATGAAGTGCTTATATGCAGGGAAATTGGCTTTGAGGCAGAGGATGAAATCGTAATGGTGTCAATGATCTGCCTCGCAGCAGAACAAGCAATCAGCTGATGGATCATGTTAAACCGCAGAGGACTGGGCCCTGCAACTGTTTCTCATGGCAGCAAACCCATAAACATAGGGAGCCATTCTGTTAACATCCCTGAGCCTCCCCCAGAAAGGAGGATAACTCCAACACGTTTACTCAAGAGTCAGTTCCGTTCTCGTTGATTAATTGTGGTCATTTGTTGAAGAGGCTAAACTTTTATTTTCCTCTTGATCTGTTTTTAGTTGCATTCCAAAATGCTCCCAAACCCTACAAATTTCAGTTCATTGCAGATTTGAAAATGTTCAGGATGGAAAAAAGGCAAGGTTATCTTCTTTGGTGGAAGTTGTCTGATAGTGAGTTTTCTCTGTTTTTTTCTGTTGTATTCTTCAAACAAGCTGCTTTTGAGGGTGGGATCTGAACATTTATTAATGGTGGAACTGGAAATAAATGGGAACTATTATTATATTAATTAAGTTATTACATTAAATTGAAACTATGTGGTAGTGATGGAGTCATAGAATGGTTTGGATTGGAAAGGACCTTTAAAGATCACCCAATTCTAAGCCCCTGCCATGGACAGAGATGTGCTACAGAGTGATGCAGTGCTCTGAAAGGTCCTTACCCAACATGCAGGGTCATGGTGTAAGCAGCTTGCACTGACACACATGAAGGGAGAGTTGCCTTTCACTGGTTTTATCACTTTATTGCTCAATGTCATAATTCCTCTCAACTGAAATTTCCAAATGAAAGCTGACATTCTGTTGTGAGCTTTTGCTGTTTGTTATTTGCTGTTACAGAGCTGTTTAGACGTAAGGGGTGAGACAGAGTTGCAGTTCTAAAAGACATAATTGCCACAAGGTATTTGTGTGGTCAGAGGATGAACGATAGCCAGGCTGTTTGTTCAAACTTCAGAAAAACATTTTCTTTGAATACTGTCTTTTGTTTTCTGAAGAGTCACCATTATATCTAAACCCAGACAGTATACAAAAAGCTCAATGCTAGATGATGAAAGATGTTCACCATGAAGTTCTTGGCAACTAGTAGGAGAGTACTTCATCAGAGACTAGTGTTAATCAGTTTAATCTGGCCTTGCAAGTGGTGTGACAGGGATTCCAGTCAGCTGATGCCATGTATAATCACACTACATGTGAGGCTCAGGCTGTCAATACAAACATTCCTTCCACAGCACATACGGCACATGAAATCTCAAATTAAGGGTCACCTTTAACTAACCGTCCTTATACCCATTCACATTGCAAAAAGTGCTGTGAGAGCAACAATACAGCATAAGCAAGCCTATGATTTTGCTTGCTGCAGGCTGATGGAAATGCTGCCTTTGCCTTACTGCTTGGTGCTTCAAGGAAGCATCAGTTGCTAGCCAATCTTTTCTACCTTTCCTTCCCCTTTAAGAACCTCATTTTCTCAGCTCAGCTTTTCCATGAAATTGTTAGACTAGCCTTCATTCTAATGGCAGGGAAAGTTAAGTACCTTAATTTGTTCTTAAAAATGGGGAATTTCCTCATGTTCTGAGCATGTCTTAGTAAACCTGGCTCCATCTCAGAAAAACTGACTTGCTCTGTTTTGCAAACATCATTACATTTACCATCCAAAAGAGCAGTCTGTGTGATGGGCAGTGAAATCAGCTGCTCTTACGTTTCATTACTATAATAGAGTCATTAAAGCAATTCCTTTCCTTTCTGTTCAAAGCTTTCTCTATCCTCTAGAGCAGGAATTTTTCTGGAAAAAAATATTGTTACAACTCCACTTATAGCTGCCAATGAGCTGCTGCGATGTGTGATATGTTTATTTTAATCTCATACATTATCCTGAAGATATTTGTTCTTACTCTTACTTGACAATTACTTTGCTGTACATTTATTGATTTAGTAATAGTGTCCTCTTCATCTTCTTATGATTGTTATTCCAGACTAATTTTCAGCTGGTGTAAATACATTTCGGGTGAGCAGTTAACAATGTTTTGGGATCAGACCCCTAGTGTTTCTGAGGATCTCAAATCTGCTGGAAAAGTGTTTACTGGTTTTGCTGAAGAAATAACCAAAGTTTTTATAAGGTGCTCAGGTCTGAGTATTTCATCATCCATCCCCACATGCAACTTAGTGAGCTAGGCAAAAAAATCCACAGTTACCTTAGGTGAATAATTTAATTAATTGACTAAATATTGTCAAGAGCATATTTGAAGGGAGTGGATCATTTGTTTTTTATCATTTGACTAACAATTAAGACTCCCCTAAAGAGGAAAATATGACTATCAGACCTTTGGAGGTCAAGTCTTTATATTTCTACTCTCGAGTCTATTCATCCTTCTTTTCTGCAAAAGGGAACTTCTATGAGAACAGAAAATTGGCTTGAATTGACTTCTATATTCCGGCATGTGTTATGAAAGCACTGTCATATTCCATTTTTGTCGACTATTTTTGGTTAAAAAGCAACCATTTGACTGGTAATTAGCACGCCTGTGTCTTTACAGAGTGCCAGTCTTGAAGCAATATATGAAATGTCAAGGAGCTAAAGGCAAAGGTTAAAGATGCTTGGTGTCTTTTGGTTAAAACAGTGCCATAATAAGTTCTGTATCTTTTTGAAGAGGAGGTTGGTATTTCTTTCAGAGCAGCTGTTTGAGTTTCTTCTTTTTTTTTATCACAACTCTGCATGCATTAGTCTCCTACAGGGCAAATTGCTTTATTTAACATGCCACAGAAAGCTACTGCTGTTGCATCAGGGAGATGGAATGCTTCTCTTAAACTCTAATGCCAATAATTGCCTTTGGACTTCCACACAAAGAAAGTTTTGGTCTTCAAACTGTCTGGAAGGGTTTGCCTGTAATTGCTGTAATGCACAATCACTCCTAGAATGAAAAGGAAAATGACATATACTTAGAAAGTTCAATAAGAATAGTGCAAACAAGCAATGCTATTATCCAAGAGGGTGAATGAGCCTCAGAAATTGTTTTATTGCACATGGGGAGCAGACACACTGTTAATATAGAAGTATAATGGAAGCAGTTGGAGTAACCACAAGAACACCCTCTGAAGTGCCCACGTTTGCTTGAACATATTTGTCTGGATTCATACCAGGCAGCTGGGCTGGCAGATTATTTGTGCCTGGATTCTTCCCCTCCATGCTGATTTGCAGCAGAATAGGTACATCCCATCTATACATGGAAAAGTTTAATGCCTTGGACCTTCCAGGTAATTAAAAAGCAAAACAATACACATATTCTAAGTTTCACAATTGTTAACACTTTTTACACTTTCAGGGAAATACTTTGTCCAAATCTCTTAACATTTGTTAAGATGCTTCATGAGTTTGAGTCACTTCCCACACAGTCAGTCTTGGCCTTGCCACTGACCTGATACCCTGCAAACCTGCAGATCTCCAGCTCTCTGCACTGTCTGAATAAGAAAAGCAGAGAAAGAAGTTTCTGGTATGGGTGTAAGACAATGGTGAAGTAAAATGCTCACTATGTTTTAAGAGGATTTGTTATCACTTCCTTCGAGCAGTAGGAAATTGGGTCAGCTACAGTGTGGGTAGATCTTAGCAGGCTCAAGCTGCAGGAGTTAAAAGCTGGGGAAGATGAAGACTTCTGTCCTGATACTGTGTAGATCCAAGAATAAATGGAAATTCCAAAAGGTGGAAGGAAAAATCACCATTTTTTTCTGTAAACTTCACAGACCATGAAAAAAGATTTTAAAACCTCTGCAAAATAATCTCCTGGGCAGGGAATAAAATTCTAGATCAAATGTCTGTATACGACTTCTAGTTTCCCTTGTCTTTTATTCACACACTATTGATTTTCTTGTCATCCTGTTCATTGCTGCGAAAAAAATAAAACAACTCTGTTGACATAAATTACAAGTTATCTTCAAATATGGAATAATTCAAAGAAGCATATGAATTCCAAGGCAGAGGTTGATCATGTCTTTTCATGAAAAGCAGCCTTAGTATTAAAACTAAAGGCAGAAATTATAAAAAAATAAATCCACAATATGTCAACCTATTTTTGACAGTATCAGGATACTTAGGAGGTTTTCTGCCTCCCTTCCAAACTTAACTTGTTAAAATGAAATATTCTTTTTAAAAATGGCTAACATTACCTCAATGTGTGTGTAACTCAGAATGGCCAATGAATAATTCTCCTGCTAAGTAAAGTTTTGTTTCTGTCCATTTTCTTGGTTTGCTAAATCAAAGCACTAAAAGCAAAATATAGTGCTCAGGAACACCTAGGTACAAATTCTTCTACACTGCACTTGCATCTACAAGACAGTACCTTTTACTAGTCCTTCTGCAGATGTGTGATAGGGGGTGTGATGTGTTATAACAAGAGATTCTTAAAACTATGGTATACAATATAGCTGCACCTTCATTTGGATTATTACAGACATTGCAATCATCTGTGTAAAAGTACTTCAGTCTACATTTCCCTTTTCCGCTTCCCCATGAAAGCAAACCTACACCATATCCATATGAATCTCCTAATTTTGTCTTTCCAAAGTTCTGCTCAGGTCATCCTAGCCTTGTCATAAATTCTCTTTGCATCTGTGTCCTCCCTTCATTCCCTCAAACCCTTCCACCGCAATTTTCTCCAGGCTCTTCATCCCTCCTAGCCACCCTTCTTCTCCATTCAAACAGGACATTTGGGTGAGCAGAAGAACAGAAAAGAGCAAGACAGGCTTGGAAAACTAAAAATAACACACATACAGATTCTCATTTGGTTTAAAATGGAAAAATTCTGCTGGCATAATAAATTTAGCACTAATTTAGAAGCTTTTCTATCACAATTCAAACTGGCTCCCACTGGAGGTGTGTACTGCATGTGTATGTGCAAAAGAGAAGAAAATAAAATCTGGAACAATGAAGAGTGCTGGTGTTTCTGGAACTCAGGAAAGTCTAACATTGCCAGTAGGGAACACTGGGTTTGGGTTTTACCTGAAAAAGCCACAAATAGCTTTACTGTATGAAATTCCTACCTGCAAACAATTGTATTTGCCATGGAGGGACAATATATCACACCAGAATAGAAGGTTCCAGGCCTGATATATAGCTTTACTCATCCTGGTTTTGCTGTATCCAGAGGAGAATAGATATGTTCTAGACTTGGCAATCAAAATGAGTCACACTATGGAGCTAAAACCACTTAACTAGAGATCATGCAGGGATGTGAAATACTTTCTTCAACTCGTGTGTTCCAAAAATATACATTTTCACTCCTGTTTGCCCCTTTTGTTTTGCTAAAAAATCCTTAAACCCCTTTACTTCTTTCCTATGATTCTGCTACAAAATATTCAACATTTTGCAAGACTGCACCCATATTTGAAAGTTTTCTTCCCATCAGCTCCCCACCCCCACAACTAACACAGATCAAAGACGAATGAAAGAGTAGCAGTGGTAATTCCTCTGGTTGGTTAGGCACTCTGATCTGCTAAATTCTAGATGTAGAGCAAAGGAATCTAAAAAAAATATTCCAAAGAGTGGTTTGCAGACAGCTCTTTTGTGTGGGGATCATATCCTTGACACCATGCCTTATGTGGAATGCACATCAAATCACCTGGAGACTCCACATCAATGGTAGTTATGTGCATGCATGTACCACAAAGAGAATAGACCCTTAAACCAGTTGGGTGCATGAGACACACACAAGACAAAAAAAAAAGAAGAAAGTCTAAAGAGTGTAAATCTGGAGGAGTTCATCCACTTTTTCTTTTGATTTACCTCTCTGCTCTGCCTTATGCCTTTGGTTGTTGTTATTTTTCAATGTTTTAATGGATGGATTAAAAAAAAAAAGAATAAAAGGCTTGCCCAGTGCAACCACTGCTTTATTTTATAAGGTTCTGTCCTTAATCTAACACATCTGTGTTATCTGATCCAAGACTGCCCATAGGATAGAGGGCCAGACTCTTTGCTCCCATGCACTGGTCTCGTAGACTTCAAGGGGGTTACACTAACTGCAACAAGTCGATGACTTGCTCTTGTTTGTTGTTGAACTCTTAAGTGTTACCATATTTTTCCTTTAACTGTTACTGAAGCCCATACCAAGTACCACTCAGATAAAATTATTTCCTCTGTGCTGAGCTGATTTTTGCTCCAGGCTGGCAATTACTAATTTCAGGGATGTTTTGCTACCACAGTGAACAGGACCAAAACAAGCCTCTTGTGGGAGTCAGTGGACTTCAGTATTTAGAAAAAGGAGTTTTGTACCTTATAACTGAGTCCCAGATTTAGGTCCATTTGTCCCTTTCAACCTAGGAATGGCAGGGATGTTATAATAGAAAATTAAATGAAATGAAATACAATAATTAAGCAAAAAAACAGGGACTGCCTGTTTGAGTTCTAGGATGAAGTGGTTAAACTCCGAGTTTACCTTCCACTACACACTCCAGAGTGAAAGGCACTGCCTTTCCCTGGTCCTGCTATTCTTTCAGCAATGTGAATAAGCACAATGGACCTGCCCACTAAACTGAGTAAAACCTCAGTGAGGCCAAAATTGTGCTCCTGGACTCCATACCTTTCCTGCTGCCCTTCCACAGCTCTTACTAGCCCATTCCTGGGATTTTGCCCACCCTGCTGCCAGACTGCCAGCTGTTGTCCATCTTAGACAGACATTTCTGACCACATTGAGGAGCAACATTTAACAGGACTTTCCCCGTGACATTGGAAACCAAGTTGTGCTGCTGCTGAGTACAGCCACCCTCCCCTCTCTGAGTGTGCCCACCTTTTCCTCCTGACCCTCCTGGCCCATATTGCTTTCTGAGATGCAAAGAAATTAGGACAACAAGCAAAGACAACCAATTTCAGGTTTCATATACCAAACCCCATCTTTGTTTCCATCCCACACACTCACCTGACCCCAGGGGATGGCAGCCCATGAGGTTGCAGCACACCACAATGGCTTTGTGTCTGCCTGGGGCCAAACACTGATCGAGGGACAATGTGGAGACAGAGAGAGGACATTGTCCTCTGCTGCCACAGAACATATGCCTCCAAACAAGCTTCTGTTCTCAGATGCTGGGAGAAGTAAAGCAAAAGTAAGATATGAGGCCTGCAGTGATGGATGTCCATTGCATGTTGCATGGGGTTTAATCAGGATCTCTGATATTGCAACCATGCACCACTTAAGTAAGCAGGCACAGTCATAGGGAACAACACAAAAAGGCCAAGGACAAAGAGTTATGCTGAAATTAAAACAGGTTTCTTACTGCTTGTGCAATTAGTAACTCAAACAATCTCTGACTTTCAATGATGACTTCTTCATGGTTTAGTATTTGCAGCTTAAAAGCAGCTACCATTTTGTAAGATGTCTTTTATCCAAGCACACACTCTTTTGAACTCAATGCTGTTGTATCTGGATGAAATGAAATGTCCTGTAATGTATACAGGAAATCATATTAAGCAATCTGTTGTTCTCATCAGTCCCTAGACATTATAAATGAACCCAGAAACTTCTCAAGGTGATGATACTTGTGAAAACTGCAACTCCCAGAGTGAAACCCTCCGTTTCAAGCAATGCAACAAGAAGGCTGTGATCAAGCCTGATGGTTGCATGGTTTCAACACCTTCTGCAAGATAGCATCGTCTGCAGGATGGTCTCTTATATGCAAATTTAGAGCAACCCTTGGGCTCTGACACTTTGCCAGCTCAACCCTCCTTCAAACGAGGCTTGACTGTTGGCATAAGCACTTGGCTCATATGGAGTGTTGAGTACCCTCAGTTATTTGGTTCCCACTGATCCAGGCAGGAACTCGGAGCACACCATGTTTAAGGATTGCACCCTGCAGGAGAATTTCTTGTTTTGTATTGTATTTTATACTTCAATAATTGTGTAGAGTATTTTCACCATAAAGATATCTGAAAAATGTCATTACAAGCTAATCTTTAAATAGCATGCTGCCCTTACAGTGCTGAGCCAAGAAATGCCTCCCATCTAGTTCCAACATCCTTGTGTCTGGAGAAGCCTCTGACTGGTTTGGCTATTAGATCTCTGCCTCTCCCATCTGCTTCAATGCGTTCACAGATTTTTTTCCTCTCTCTGTAAGTAATTTGTTTTTCTCGAGTGTGCAAACTGATAATGCTGCTAACTAAAAGACTGAGCACTTCAAATACTCATATATTGACTCCTTTTAGGCATAGTTTGGTTTAAAGAATCACAGAGAAGCACAATGGAAGACTCAACCAGTACTTTATGTCAGTCTTTCCAAGCACAACACAAACATAAACAAAACTAGATCAAAGGAAAAGGAGGAAATCTTCTCCATCAAACAGAATTACTAACCACAGTTTTAATTTGAGAAAAAGTAGATTTTATTGCATCTTTACAATCAAGGGTAAAACACAGTAAAAAAGTTAAAAATAAGGAAAATATTATAAAATGCTATATTTTCAAAAGCAGGGATTGATTTTGTACTTATTTGCTTATTTTGTACTTATTTGCTTATTGTACTTGATTTGATTTTCTCAATGTCTTACCAGTTCTGCATAACAGACAATTAATTTTGTCAAGTTACTAAAGATAAAATTATTGCAGATTCTTAGAAAGGGAAAATATAAGAATACTTAAAATCCCCAAGGCCTATTTTATACACTCCAGTCTAATTGTTGCAATGGATTTCAATGACACCTACTCCCATTAAATTATCAGAAAGTTGAAAAAAATCCTTTAGAGGCATCCAGGTACCAATCTGAAACCTGATGAAGGGAAGGGAAGGGAAGGGAAAATTATTGCAGATTCTTAGAAAGGGAAAATATAAGAATACTTAAAATCCCCAAGGCCTATTTTATACACTCCAGTCTAATTGTTGCAATGGATTTCAATGACACCTACTCCCATTAAATTATCAGAAAGTTGAAAAAAATCCTTTAGAGGCATCCAGGTACCAATCTGAAACCTGATGAAGGGAAGGGAAGGGAAGGGAAGGGAGACGAGACTTTCAGGCATGAAAGATAAGATATCCAAGCATGACATCACTAATCACTAAAGGATTACACAGAGCAGAGCAGAGCGGAGCAGAGCGGAGCAGAGCGGAGCAGGGCAAGGGAAGGCAAGGGAAGGCAAGGGAAGGGAAGGCAAGGGAAGGGAAGGCAAGGGAAGGGAAGGCAAGGGAAGGGAAGGGAATCTACTGGTTTTCCTTGGTCAGCTAGTTGGGACTACAACATTGCTGGCAAAGGAAGAAGGTTGCTGTGGTACCAGATCGGGAAGGTGGATGCTGTCACCCTGGGTGGGGAAGGAGAACGCAGAGAGCCCAGGCTGGGAAAAGGACTTCTGTGGGGCCAGACAGGTACCAGTTCAGCAGCAGGGACAATCCACATAGGCAGAGCTGGAAGATGATGCTGCAGAGAGACACCTGGCCACAGGTGTATTTCATGACCAGATGGCAGAGAGCTCATCTGCAGGGGACATTCTGCCCTCATCCCTTTCCTGCCTTATCTGACTGGAAGCTGGCTGGGGGTGGCCACCATCAGCTGGCTTGGGGCTTTCAAGGTGAAAACATCATTTGAACTCCTTCAAGATGACAGAAAAGTCTCACAGTGCCTGTTTAAACAAGTGTGTCTGAACAGGAAAATCAAACAGACAGGGAGCAACTTCAGTTTCTCCACTTATACGATGTTTGAAATGATAAGCAAGGATATATTTTCACATAATTGGACTATGTCAAGGTACTGGCCATTTGATCAGATAGGGGGTCTCTATGAAGTCTCACATCAGAGGCCTAGTAAACTACAAATTAAGACAGGCTTTAGATTTTGTCTGAGAAGTAGCCAAATAAATTGTATTTTATTCCTAAAGGTCATAATAAGGGGTGGGGGAAAATACAAAAAATAGCACAGTATAGTGTACCAGGATAACTGAATCAGAAAAAGTAAGGGAACGAAATATTTGGAAAGGTCTCAGTCACTCATGAAAAGCCATAAGTATTGGAAAGATGCCAATCAGAAACTTTGGATCTGACAGGGAGCTTTGAGAGCCCACACTTTCATCACTCTAAAAGAGGTCTGCAGAACGGCAGGGCTAGTGGGACAAGGGGAAGGTAATGTGCCATGGCTCCAAGGAATGCTCTGGGGTTTGCTCTGGTTGTTGGTAATTTATCATTTCGTTCAGCATTTGCCATTGCAACAATGTCTTGGGGAGGGTGAGACACCCTGCAACAACTTGCCCAGGCCAGGGTGAGGGCCAGAGGGCATTGCTTACTCCCCTCCATCCCTCCATCCCACCCTATTTGCTCTGGCACCTCAGACCTGGAGACAAGCAGCCTGCATTTCCTCCTGTTCCTTGTCCCCTCACCTCCCCCCAGGCTTCCCCCAAAGCAGGGGGAAGCTCCTCTGCCCACCCACCAGTCTTGGGGAAGGTCTCCCAAAGGCCTGAGGACTGCAAACCCCCTTTCCTCTGCATGGCCACTGCCTAAGCCTATCCCTCCTGCAAACACAAGTCTGGTCCCCCCCCAGCCTTGTGTTCCAGACAGATTCCCAGGCTCCAGACAAAAAGGCCAGGGGGACTCCAGGGGACCCAGCTGGCTCCCAGCCAGCACCGCTGAAAGGGGATCACAAGAAGCCAGATTTATTCCTAAGAACAAAGTTTCCGGTGACTTTCCAAGATGCTCATCGTACTCCTTTCTCCATTTTTTCCCCTCCTCCTTCCCTCCCTCCTTCCCCTTATTTTTCAAACTGGAAACAGCTGGAACAGAGGTGTTCCCTGTCACTATCAGTGAACTTACTGCCCCCCTCCCTTGTCAGGTCCATGTACACTCCCATGGCATTTCTTTTTTCTGTCCCTGGATTTATACATCACTGATATTTAGCTACTCATTTTGGCAAAAGAGAAGGACCTGAATTTCCCTGTGAAGATGCTGCACATGATTTTTCCCTGTAAATAGCTACTTCTGAGTCAAGTGTGTTGTGATTTGCCTTCACATCCAAGCCACTGTCAGAGTCAGGATGTGAAGTGTGCATGCATGTGTGTGTGTTCATATGTCACCTACTGCCAGGGCTTGTGGCTGCACTTAGTAACTAGTAAAGTGTGAAAACTTCTCTGTAAAAGAGGTGAAAGGACTAGCAAACGGACACCAGCAAACCTCAGGGAGATAACCATCTCCGTGTGCTGAATGTGCCCTGCTCTGCCTGCTGTCAGAGCCTCCTCTTTGTCTCTCTGTGTTATTCTAAGGTTGTTTCAGAAGTTATAATGAAACTGACTCAAATCCATCCCAAGTGCAATAGGACTGTTAATAGCAGGGGACAAACTGCATCTGGTGCCACTCCAAACCAGTACATTTCAGACCCAATGGCAGGATGTTATCCTGCTCTGCGGTGTGGTCTGTGCTGCTGACATGGGAGAAGGCAGGTGGGCAGCAACCTGGTCTGGGCACCTCATAAGCAGCCACCTGTGGCCCTTCATGGGCCAAGCTGGACTTGCCCCTGAGAGGGATGAAGGGTGCACAAATGGTGTTGTGCCTTAAAGATGTGGATTACAAGAAGTCTGATGCTGTTTGAGAAGCTGAAATAAGTCCTGCTTTGAGCCACAGAAAATCCCCAGCTGTTGAAAAGCAAAGTGACCCAACACCAACAGAGAGCCCACACTTGCTACATAAATAATGTCAAAACCACATACACTGAGAATAACATGAAGGCAGCACAAGGCAGACCAGCGTCTAGAAATGTTATCTCTTCTGTTCCAAAAGCTAATCAGCCCAGCACTGGGCAAGCCAGGAACATTTTAGATTATGTCTATGCTTGTGGCTGATGGAAAGTCTGAGAGGAACATTAGCTTTCTAAAAGACAAATTCGGTTTC
>NW_008663557.1:144356-146579 GCF_000695815.1 Acanthisitta chloris
AGTTGGGATTCCCCCCCCCCCCTCCTCTTCTGGCAATGAAATTGTTTGGTTACATTGATTTATTAGAATGATGTAGCTCCCAGTATCATATCTAGCCATCACCTGCCACTCAGTAAAAGGATGTGGTGAGATCACATCACCAAAATAATAAGGCACTGGAATTCCTAAGCAGAAGGTTACATATCATCAGGACAGTTTCGAATACTTGAGGATGACTTTGATAGTTGCAGGAGTAATGAAATTGTTTGGTTACATTGATTTATTAGAATGATGTAGCTCCCAGTATCATATCTAGCCATCACCTGCCACTCAGTAAAAGGATGTGGTGAGATCACATCACCAAAATAATAAGGCACTGGAATTCCTAAGCAGAAGGTTACATATCATCAGGACAGTTTCGAATACTTGAGGATGACTTTGATAGTTGCAGGAGTGCTGTGTTATTTTCTTTTTCGATTGACAGAGTCTGGAAGATACCTGACATCAGTTACTCTTCTGTTCAGCTGTAGTTTTCTTTACACAAGGAAATTAAAATCCTTCTACATATATTTGCATGAATATGTGTTTTCCTAACTGGCAGGTTTTTGCTTAAGACAATCACTTTCGAACAATCTTAGCAGAGGAAGAAAAGAAATATTTCCCCCAAACCTGTTCCTCTTGAGTTTAGGGGAATATTTTGGGGACTGGGATTTTACAGATGCAAATTAAAGGCATCGGGGAAGCAGTCTTGCCTTGGGATGCTGTATGACGCAAGAAGGAAGGTCCAAAAAAGAGGAGACCTGCCAAGTTCCAGTGCCGCGCCCGCAGGTTGAGCCGCTGTCTGCCTGTGGGGCCGCGGCTCCCGGCCCTCCTCCAGCTCTGCAGCTGGAAACAGCAGCTGGAGGAGAAACCCTTCTGCAGAGACAGCCCTGCCGCACATAGGCATTGCTTTCCCTTGAGTTTTCTTTCTACGGACTGGGTTTATCTTTTGGTTGGTTTTGTTTTGGGGATTTTTTGGGGCTTGGGTTTGGTGGTTTTCTTTCCTCAGTAGCTGATTATTATCGAGCTGAAACGTATTCGCTTCTGAAAAGTAGGTTTATTTTGTGTTTGGTTCCCCATTCGCACAGACCTCTCTAGTGGCAACAGGCTTACTCCGGGATTGCGGAGTTTTTTCAAAATGTGGTGACAATCGTTTCTGCTGCGCTGTATGTTTTCTTACCCTTCTTTGCATCGCATTTTCCAGCAGTTTAGAGAGATGCAAGGAATAGCTTTTACACAATAGGCAAAGATGTGGGAGGATTACTCCAATGGTCTTGCAAGTTTGGAGTATTTAATCTTCAAAAGGCGAGGGGGGAAAAAAAAAGCTGTCCTTATGAGCAAATGATTAGAAGAAGACTGGGAATACAGTAATTACCCCAAATGGAAACCCAGACCGCAGTCAAACAATATAGCTTTTGTAAACCGGCTCCGCCTGTAAAAAAATCTAGGAAATCTCATAGCAAAAACTGGCGAAATCTTTTTCTTATGCAACGATATGTAAAAGACTCCTGAGAAATGAGGAGTAAACATGGAAATGCTGTAAAATGGCATGATAATGAACTTGCTCTGAGCATCGGAGATCGCCTTAGCGGTACCGACATGGATTCCTTCAACCACAAAGTATTTTCTCATGTAAAAGAATTTGGAACAAATTACATTTCGTGATATTTCGCCAATAAACAAGCACGTGAAGACAAATAAACTGGGACTCGCCATAATGTACCTTGAGAGTTGTGGAATTCGAGGGGACCAAAGCAAATGGGAGCGAGACAGAGTGTGGTTTTGAATGAATGTCCTTTATGAGAGGAGAGGAGATCGTTTAAATCCTTCATATTTTATACTTTTGCCTCTAGGAAAGAAAAGGCCAGCAGAGCCCCGACTATCATTCACTCATAATGATCGCATTCAATCTAGTGATTCACAGTGAATCATATAATAAGGTTTCCATTTTGCGCATGGGGAGAAGAAGGAGGGGTGGTTAAACTTTGGTTAGTTCGCATTCACGTTCCCGGCCTCCAAAAAACTGCTTAATCGTTTTGGGTTTGGGGTTTTTTTACCTACAATTTTTCCCCCTTTCGGTTACCCCAAGCAATAAAAATCCCTGGAAGGAACGCTGACAGGTTAATTGTAGAGTTATTAATTTTCTTTCGGCAGCGTTTCAGTCGAGCACAGCTCTCCTTTCGCTTCTCTCGGAGCCGTGCCGTG
>NW_008663558.1:0-3838 GCF_000695815.1 Acanthisitta chloris
CAGAGCACGACGGGAACTGTAGGCCCCTGCCCCGCCGCGGAGCCGAGCGGGACAGCGGCAGCGCCAGGGCACGGTCAGGCTGCAGGAAGGCTCCACACCGCCTGAACTCGTGTTCACAGAACCACCAAGGTTGGAGCAAACCTCTAAGGTCATGGAGTCCAACCACCAACCTGTCACTGCTGGAGCCCCTAAACCACATCCTCCAACGTTAGAGAGCCAAATACCTCTTAAACCCCCCCAGGACTGGTGACTGCACCACCTCCGTAGGCAACCTCCTCCAATAACCTTTAAGCAGCTTTAGGCAAATCCTACTTCAAAAGAGCAAAGCAAAACAGACTTCAAAAGTTCAGGTCTTCTGAAAGGTGTTCTAAAGGTTCCAAAGTTCAGGTCTTCTTTTAAAAGGTCTCCTAAAGGTTCTAAAGTTCATGTTTTCTCAAACGTGGTCTAGAAGGTCTAAAGTTCAGGTCTTTTACAAGGTCTCCTAAGTGTTCCCAAGTTCAGGCCTAAAGCTGTTCTAAAGGTTCCAAAATTCAGATCTTTTCCTGACCTCTCTCAACTGGTTTCCTTGGAAGTTTGGCCCCAAAATACACATGAAGACATTAGAGAAAAAAAAAAGTCTTTATTATTAACCAGTTGTTTTTTGCACTGGATTATGTGCCTATTGGCCCAGACTGCTAAGTAACATCTACACAATGTTTCTTTCATGTTTCAAGAGTTGAAAATAACTGTACAAGGTTAAAGTACAAAAGTACACAAGACAGTGGACACGAAATATCCATGTATGAGTTTTATCCCATCTGCTGCTTGGTTTGAAAAGTAGAACTTTTAACTAAAAAATACTGTCCTTCTCTAGGTCTGCCAAGTTGAATGGAAGTGGGAATAACCTGATTACAACACTAACACCAGGAGCACTAATCGGATATTTACAAAAGAATTGTATTTTTCAATAAATTAAAGTCAATGCAACACCCATGCAAGCTAGAAGGCTAGCTTTGTGGTGAACAGGGCCCAACACGTGAACAAGAACCTTCCACAGTCCCAACTGCACACTGCCTGGCTCGCTCCGGCCGCTCTCAAACCGCGTCCATTCCTCGCATGGAAGATGTGAAGCCCAATCCCATTCCCCTCTGGGTGTGAGTCTGTGATCTTGCCATTTCGTACTGTGCATCTAAGTTTCTGAACACCTCCTCTTGCTGTTTCAGGGTTTTGTAACTCTCCTCATCCACGGAGCTGCAGCCAGCTTCGTCCTCGCTCTGCGAACCAGGCAGAAACAACCGTCAGCGAACAAAGTGGAGGGCACAGACACAGCTCTCCTGAACAGACAGTTCTCCCAACAGGGAGAATTCAAGTGCAGTCCCCAGCATGAGAAGGATATGGAACTCTTGAAACAAGTCCAGAGGAGCCCATGAAGCTGGTAGGAGCACTAAGCTCCTCCTCTATGAGAACCTGGGACTGTTCAGCCTAGAGAAGTTGTGCTGAGACCTCAGAGCACCTTCCAGGGCCTGAAGGGGCTCCAGGGAAGCTGCAGAGGGACTTTGTCAGCAGCTGCAGCAACAGGACAAGGGGCAATGGGGAGCACTGAAGGAGGGGAATTTAGGTCAGATCTTAGGCAGAAGTTTTCCCTGTGAGGGTGGTGAGACACTGGTCCAGGGTGCCCAAGGAGGCTTTGGCTGCCCCAACCCTGGCAGTGTTCACAGCCAGGTTGGATGAGCCTTGAGCAACCTGCTCTGGTTAACTACATCAGGCAGTATCAGGGGAACTTAAGTCTCTTTGCTGGTTAAGGTACACTTGAAAAATCAAGAGAAATCAGCATCCTACAATTAAGCCATTTAATTACACATTCAGAACTCTTACCTTAATGCCCATCAGTTTTCTGAATTTGACATTTTGGTCCTTGTTTCCAAAATTCAGTTTTTCCCATATTTCTGCAGACTGGGATTTATCCTGTAGAAGTCAAAACCGACAGATGTGTCATCATTTCATGCAAGTTTCCATTAACACCACAATTCAGCAGCAAAGCAGCAGTGTTAAATCTGAGCCTGTTCTGAAGCACCAGCAGGGCTGGAAGGGAAAGTTTCCAAGTCCAACATCCCTGCAGCATTCTCACAGGAGCTCTCTGTGAGGAAGACTACCTAGCCACAGTGCTCCTAACAAAGGTATGCCTCAAGGGTGACTTCTATCTGTAACGTCTGCACTACTCTCTCCTGGGAAGTTACTAGCAAGGTCTGCAGGCTTGTTTTTGAGCTCTGGAACTGGACAGGACACAACAGTCAAACAAGAAATCTCCACAGTCCCATAAAGGAGTGGTCAGGCATAGTCTCCACAGCTTAGCCATCCCTCTTCAGGGCAGACACCATCTGTATGTGGTGTTCAGCTCCAAGCTGTAGGCAAACCGACCAAAGCTGCATTAGATCCAACTATACCTCTGAGGTTTTAGGACATTCAGGGGTTCCTTGAAGCTTCTGTCACAACTGTTTGTCACTGAAGGTCTCTCAGTCCCTTCACTCCTAAATCTCAGAATATTCCGAGTGGGAAGGGACCCAACAAGGATTGAAGCCCAACTCTGACTTTACTCAAGCATTACCTTGGGCTGCTGTTAACAGGGAAACTTCCTAACAGGTACAAAAGCAATTTTGCTGGAAAAAACATTAATCAGCACCCTGAAACTGAGGGCAAAATGTTTCCAATCAAGTTTATGAAGGTAAGAAAAGACATTACCCCTTCCTTTTTGCCTTGCCAAAGCATCTTCCTCTTTTTCTCCTGCTCAGCAAACTTCATGGGGTTCACTGCTGCTGGGTTGTAGTAGCTGGGGACAGCTATTCCAGTCTCTGCCAGTGCCTTGGCCTGGAGTGCTGCCATCTGAGCTGCCATGGCTATCTGAGGAGTCACTTGTGTTCCCGACGCCAGAAGAGCAGCAACATTAATCACAGACCCTCCAGTGGCTGCAGCAGCTGAGAAAGGGAATTTGCTGTTAGTCAGTCTAGATTTTTTTGGGGAAAACCTGAAACACACACAAAATCCAACCACCAACCCACTCAAAAACCAAACAAAAAAGTCAACTCCCCCAACACTTCCCTTCAACAGAAATAAGGCGAAAATGCACAAATAACCAACGCAAGATAAAATTCATGTTATCTGCACATCAAGAAATATGTCTCCCAACAGCTTTAGTAAAGCACAGCTGCAAATGAAACTGATGCACCTCACGGCTCTCAACATCCCTGAGCAGGTAACAGCCCTCAAACTCTGCTTTATGGTCCATAAAAAAGGGTCCAACGGCCACCACAAAAGCATGGACCAGCCTAACACAGAACATTTTTGCTGTCACTCAGCAAGGGCTAAAAAATCCTCATCCCTCCTGTTACCCTTTTGTGTTTCCTCTTTTTGCTTTAGTTTTTTAACCATTTCCTAGTTCAGGTTGTGGTTCCTATATATGGACCAAGGTAAGATTATACAAAGACAATCTGTACCTCCGTTGGATAGGGCTGTAACACTCAGAATACTCAACTTCCACTCACACTCCTGAGTTACTCTAACACACATGGACTAGACTCCCATTTGGGAGTATCACACACAGGCACTACCTGCAGCCATTTCCTGTTGCTTTTGTTTCTCGACCATTTCCTTCTCCCTCTGTTCTTGCAGCTTCTTTGCTCTTTCCAGTCTAGAAGTACAGGAAAACAAAAACACTTAGACACTGGAAGGCAGGGTCAGGAGCTGATTTGTGGCAGGCACCATGCCATGCCAGCAGTCTCTGACCTCCTGGCCAGTGCCTCCTGCGCGTCCATGGCCGTGTTGCGGCCCCGGAAGGGTGGTGGGCTCGGGCTCCTGCTGTGGC
>NW_008663558.1:3861-14677 GCF_000695815.1 Acanthisitta chloris
TTCTTTCTCTCCCTGGAACCAGATTTCACACTTGTTACAACGGTGAAGGTGTGTGTAGAGTTCAGCATTTCACAAAGTGATCACAATATTGAAAATCTGCTTAGTGTCTGATCCTGAGAGCTCTCCACAGCAGCTGCCAGGGTTAGGGGTGTAACAAACCTTGTAACAACACAAAGCTAAAACCGAAGATTTCCAACTAGGTGTCTAATTCTGGGTACTCATTTACTCTCTCAGTGTTTAGAACAAACAGATCTGCTCTAGAGATTCCAAAAACTGCCAAGAAAAGTCATCTGATTTCTGGTAAAGTCAATTCCAAGAGAACTGTAAATGAATCATGTTGGAGAATCCTTTAAACCATGAGAGACCTCAGAGCACTATAATTATGTTAATGAGCATTCTGAAGAGGCCCAATTTAAGGACTGGAATAGTACTCAGGGAAATTACTATTAGTCTCCCTCCCCCTCTGCATCCTCCTCCCTAAACGTGCTTTGGACAACTGTTTGAGGGAGGCTACACCAAGCCACATGTCAGAGGTGCTTTAATGTGTGATGTGTCTCAGGTTTCTCTTGGGAACACTGCCCTGTGCTGAGCCTATGGACATGCACTGCCTGGAGCCTGATCATCTGTAAGGAACCCAGTTCAAACCTATTCTCAAGCAAAACACCAAAATACTCAGCTCAATTCTCCCCAGCTCCTGCCGAGTAGAAGTCATGCTCAGGACATACATCTAATCCTACCTGAGGAAGAGCCACTCAAAATTCACGTATCAAGTACTATTAGCAGCAGTTCTGTGCCAGGATCATCAGTGTCTACATTACAAGACCCAAGGGTTTGTCCCTGTTTAAGCCTCTGACACTGCTGTGCAAACAAAGAAGTCACAGATACTGAAGTGTTCCACAAAGCTTAAATTACAGGAGGGATCACCCACATTTTTCTCAGCCTTGCCATAAACAGTACGTGGAGATGCACAAAGATGTCTCTACAATGTTACTATCACCCATGTGAGACAAGAGGAGAGAAGGGCTAACATGCCAACAGCCACGTTAAAGGGCAGTCAGGTACTGACCCTGTTGGCAACCTGGGCAGCACCTACACACATCACGGAGCACAGACTGAAGCTACAAACCATCCTTGCTCACAGGACAAATCTGGTAGAATACCCAGGAGCTGAGACTTATCTTCCCAGGGCAGATGACAAACACAGACTCGGGAAGTGACAGATCTGCCTCCCTGAGACAAGCTGCAATGCATGTTTCAAAGATACCTTCATTTTCCCCGGTCTGACTATTGTAGTTTGGTCTTGTCTTTGGTCTGATATTTTATTGCACTGGTAAACATGAAGGAAATAAACATCTGAACTTTTGTATTTAAATATTTCCATTTGAAACAAGCAGAGGGAGTCAATGTTTTCCACCTAGCGTTGATCAGAGTCACAGCAGAACTGCCAGGAGGGTCTCCCAGAACAAAAGATCAATTCAAGTGCCAGTGAGGACAGATCACTTGAAAACCTGAACTTGAGATTATGCAAAGAACCAGCAGGAGAAGGTCAAACTCTCTTTACAAATGCTCTGTCATAGCCTGCCAACTGTAACACAACAAATACTGCAGCTCTGCAATGAGGGAATCATTTCACAGCTGAGTTTTCACAGGGTAGGTTTCCACTGGGAGAGTTTCCCTTGAGGCTTGCCCCACAATCCCCTTTCCAAAGGCTTCACCCGAGGCCAGAACTTGATGAAGTGTTCTAGCTACTGTTAAAAAAAGACTTATGCCTCACTCGCTCACATTCTCTAGGATTCTCAAGACAAAAGCAGTACTTAAAAGACAAGGATTCCTGCAGTATCCCCACCAGTATCCAACAAGGCATGTTTCCAGTTGAAGAAATTCCTAAGCTATGACTATCCCTTAGTTTTTCTTCCTACATTCGATGTTCTGCCTCAGGTAATTTGAATTTCACCGCAGAAGCAAAAATCTATTCTGGGACATGAAGTTCCTGTGGAGCCACTAAAGACAATGTTCAAGGTGGCTTTGAAAACCAGTAAGTGCACATCATCCCTAACCACTGAGAAAAATGGGGAGCTGAGCCCTGCACCACATGCTCAGTGGTTTAAACACCAGGAACTGCAAGCAGCAAGGACAAACTGCAGATCCAGCTCTACTCACCCCAGCTCAAAGTCTGGTAGAAAGTGCTTGTCAAAATAAAACATGACACAAACCACAGAATTCAACTCCTTCAGGAGGATAAATCTCAACAGTCTCACAGGTGACATTGTAGAATGACAGAAGTGTGTTAGATTGTCAAGTCTTCAATGATCCACCACAACACTGAGTACTCACAGCCAACTCCTATACCCTTTATAAATGCAACTTAAAATACTCCTAAGTCAACCAGAACACTGTCAACACTTTCCTAGGAGCTCTGGAGGGACACTGATTTGCATGCCGACTACTTTCAGTGAGTAGGAGGGGAAAACAGAAGTGTAGCAGTCCTTAAGTTATATTCCAGCTTAGTCATTCAAGAAATCCTAGAGCATTAAGAATGCAGAGGTGATATACACAGACTTGGATCTCTATAGCAAAATACTGAATCAGCATTGCAAGACATTAACTTCTACAGAGCAATGAACACCAACTCCAGCACATACCAAGTGAGGTATGGAAGCTCAGCTCTGTCAAAGAGACCCAGAGTAAGCCAGTATGGGTCGAGCCAGGGTGTTTCCATCTGTGCCTCTAGGAATGAAGCGAGACATGGAAGCACCCAAGACAGGGAGAAAACACGGGAAGTATTCTCAAGCTGCACTTGACAGAAAGGAGTTGGCAATCACTAACATGGAAGGGACATTCAGAGCAGAAAGAGTCCATCTGACTCAAAACTGACCACACTCACCGTGCCACTTCACAGAATGAACTTTGTGGAGCTGATTAAGATTAGGTTCTGATCAGTGTATCTGCTCTGACAGCCAGTGGCTCCCAGTCAAACTTCCCTTTTCTGACAAACACAAACTAAAGGGATAAGCACAGCACTATGCCAACCACACTGCTATTGTACCAGACACAGAAATGGGTTAGCTGTGTCCTAGTCCTCAGTTTTTCATACTTAAATAGTATTGCAAATAGGATATTTAAATGCTAAGTTCAACTGTGGTATAAGAAACTGCAAATAACTTGAACTCTGGTAATGATTACTACTCAAAGTATTTACTTTCCTCCTGCACAGCTGAGAGAAGCCAAACACGTTCAGCACAGACATTACTGGCAAAGCCCTCACTGCTGCACATCACCCACCACAGAATCTTCAAACCACCACCACCCAGAGTACAGGGAAGGTAACACTTACCTGCTTCTACTCCTAGTTCTGCTTTTGCTTCTACTTCTATGTCTGTGTCTAGACCTTGACCTGGAGCGAGATCTGACACGACGTTTCCTCTCTCTGCTGCGCGATCGTGACTTCTTCCTATCGCGACTCCTACTGCGGTGACGTCTGAAACACACAGCCCAAACCCTTACACGTGTCCTCAGCTCCTACTGCAGGACTCACACTTGAACGAGCAACTGCACACAGCACTGTGGAGGAGTGGGACTGTTGACATAACTGGTGTAACTCCCGGATCTGCTGTGGCTGCTGGTGGCATTTGGTTCCTTCCTCCTTTCATCCTTCAGACTTACACCCTAACCTGTTCTAGGCATGAACTCCCCCACGTGCAGCTGGCAGTCTGCCCACCCTGCCTGATGTATTCTGCCCTGTGGTGATAAGCCTGTGTGTATCTCAAACACAAAGCCAAACTAATCTGATGCAGGAGTCGAGGCAACAAACCCCTGCTCCTCCCCATGGTATTCCAACACCTCTGGGAAGAGATGCCCAGCTTTCAGCCTGTGAGTCACACAGTCTCTCATCAGCTCAAGTCTGTTCCTGCTCCCTGTTTGCTGCACAGCCCTCAGCTACAAGCAGAACTGACTCGATCGAAGTTCTGTTTGTCCCAGGCAATTGTCCTACCCTTAGCATGTGGCAGGTGGGCTAGCAGCAGGGAGGCTTGGCCAGCACTGCCAAAGTTCTGTTTGTCCCAGGCAACTGTCCTACCCTTAGCACGTGGCAGGTGGGCTACCAGGCAGGGAGGCTTGGCCAGCACTGCCTCTGGGTAGGCCTGGGATTCAGGAGGTAGAAAGCCATGGCACAGCTAAGGTGTATTTGCCTTCCTGTCACTGACAACAAGTTACATTCAATACACTGTTCAACATTTTCTACACTGTCTATATCAGTTCTATCACCCAGAGGTGTTTGGGCACTGAACAGCTCCCCAGGGCAGTGGTCACGGCCCCAAGCCTGACACAGGAGTGTTTGGCCAATGCTCTCAGGCACAGGGAGTGATTCTCAGGGATGTCCTGTGCAGGGCAGGAGTTGGACTGGATGATCCTCATGTGATTCTGCGAACACAAGACGTGTCACCTACACAGAGCTTTAGATATAGCCTATACTTTACTCAGAACCAATCTGCAAAAAACTGGCAGCAAATGCACTCCCCAGTGAAAACTGAAACACAAACTCCAAACACTGCACTGAACAATCAGATGTAACAACTCACCTTTCCCTGGACCTGGATCGGGAGTGACTCCTCCCTCGGGATGACTTTCTCTCTTTGCGTTTGTGTCTGTCCTCCCCATTTTCAGATGAGTTTAGGCTATCTCTTCCTTTGTCAGATGAATGCTCTTTGTCACTGTGGTCTTCAGATTTGTGCTTCTTGGAGGACTTCTCTTTGGATTCATGTCTTCTTGCCTGTTTTAAGAAGAAGTTGGTTCTTTCAGGAAAATAGTGCAACAAAGAGAGTTAGTATGGGTACAGAAGATATAAATGATAAGCTGTGATGCAACATTAGTAACCTTAGGAGTGTGGCTCAATCATGAGTGATGGCTGCTTTACCTAATGCCACCAACTACCCACAGCTGTAAATGCACACTACAATTTCCCCCTTTTCCCTCCTCCCCACTGGCTAAAGGCTCTTTAAAGCATCCATCAAAGTATTTTTACAGTATTTCCACAAGAGTTCAGAGCATTGCAACAAATCAACTGTCATTTGCAATTATTTACTCCCTTCCAAGTACATAACAAGTCCTATCTTTAAGTACCTGATAAGGTTTGAATATGCATAATTGATACACTCAAGTTTGCAGAGAATATCTGCCATTTGCCTAACCTTCCATGTAGAAAGTCACTAAAATCCAAGCAGAGTTGCAGACACTATTGTGCGTTTAGAAGACTTTCCTACTCAGCATTAGGTAATTGACTTTAGAGCAAAACTCTCGTCAGTCGTAACTTCCAACAGCTTTAAAAAGCAAGGTACATGGTTGGCATCCCCTTCTGAGTGTTTAACACTAACATGCAGCACTCAGACTTCCCACAGCAGTCTGAAATTACAGATCTGCTGCTCCACTATGCTGCAATCTCCTCCTGCAGTACCTCTTAGAAAAAAAAGAAGATTCCTTTTTATAGCTGCAATGCCAAAAATATTTAGCAAGGTCAGGCCTGATTTTTGCCAGTGTTCTCCTCAGAGACTAAGTCGTGACATCAACACCCTTTCCTAATATAGCCAGTCTGTTCTGAAGCCTTGCTAACACCAGAGCCCACTTAAGTCTTATGTTTAAATAATGTTTTAAGTCACAAATTAAGTGAGATACATTAACTTTACATAAATGGCAACTCTTCAGAAGTTGGGGTTTTTCTTATTTAAATTTGTTAACTACTTATAAACCCTTCCTACACTTCTAACTCTCTCTCAAGAGAAGTCTGGAAAAGATGTTATGATTAGCTTCTATCCACTTGGCCAAAGCCTTTCCATCTCCTTCTTAGCATATATCCATTTCTAAATCTGTCTGATTACAGTTCTTCGAGTATACCTGAATATTGGGTAATTTCCTGCTTTTACAGGATTTTACTCTTAACTCCCTTAACAATCAGTTGTTACACAAAAACCCACTGAGCTGTTACCTGCACACTAGTTTTAAGCATGCATTTACATAAGCAGGTGCTCTGCTAGAGATATTAACATGAATTACTAAGCAGTCTACAGCCAGCTTAACCTTGCAAAAGAATGACAAGAGTACATCTACTGTGGGACACCATCTCTCATCTGCTCCCTCTGTGAAACTCAGAAGCTGCTAAACAAGCTGTGAACAACTAGATCCAACATGGCAAAATACTGCACAGGGTTTTTCTCTCAGCTCATTAAAAGAGATTACACAGCTGCTGTTCAAATCCCATGTCTCAGGCACACAGTAACAAACCACCACTCTATCCCATAACGGACTTAAGATATTTTAAGGGAAATAGGAGTTTGAATGACTAATAGTTACCTTATCATGAAGTAGGCTTATAATTTTGCTATCTGAGTCTGCAGCGTCTTCAGTTCAGTCTCTTCGCGCATTAGCACGCTGAGTATGATTTATTATACAAATGTTATCATGTGAGCTAAACAAAAGATTATTCAATTTCACAAAAACTCTCCTAGACTCTTTTTCCTCCTTTTTTTTTTTTAACAGAGCTTCCATTGGAATGGGGGAAGGAGAAGTTCCCGACCCAGGTTAGAAGTTCAAGTCTCTCATCTGACCCAGCCTTGCTACTGCCCCACATGGCTTAAGCTCCTTGGTGACTACGTGATGCTCCTGGTTGGGTTGGTTCAGCTCTTCTCTGCTGTGGGAGGCAGTTAAGGTATTACTGATGCTGTCTCTCCTCACTCCCCTGTATCACACATGTATCTGTTCAGGAGACAGCCCTCTGCAGTTTTTGCTGCCACTGCCACGTTTCCAGCTGACTCAGCTTGTCTGTCAAGCCACGACAGTTTCTACCATTAAAGCTGCCAATAGACAGAGCTCAGTCAGGTGGGGAATTACTTTTAATAGCCTTAAGTAGATGGGGATGTAGCATTGAAAGTCCTGAACAATGGCCAGGAATAAAGGCACCCAAGGCTTTTGGCTAATGGAAGCTCTGTGAAAGTCATCAAGAACACCATCCTACTTCTCCACATGAACTCTCTTTTGGCTGTTTCCACAGAAATAAAAAAAAGAAAGAAATTAAGTTACTAGCCTCTGAAAGCATTTCTCCATTAAACTAGGACCTCCGCAACATGAGGGCTGCAGTCATGCTTCACTACGAAAGGGTCTCCACAGCCACTGTTAAGCTTAAAGTTCTCAATCTCTTGTACTTACCATAAAGTCATTTATACAGCTTTACACATTATGTGCACTAACACAAGATACTTTTTAAGATGTACAATTACCTAAACGCTACAAAGTGTTAATTACCTCTTTGCTTCTGCTCCTGCTTCTGTGTTTTCGTCCTTCAGTATCTGCAGAGGGAAACATTGACTGTCATTTACCAAGTCAAAGAAGAGATCACCTGGTTATAAACTCTCTAGCTCCTTTCAGTTGTTCCACCCCCAAAATCAACGCTAAGAAAATAAACAGCACTATTTGAGTATTTACTCCTATTTTGGGAAGCAAACTCAGGCTGTTAGTCCCATTTCTCTGCCTTTACTTAAGGTCTGACAGGGAAGAACTAACCCACACCACACTCTACAGTCACATCCTTCTGCCAGGTAACCTTATTGTTATAACTACGCAAAAGTATCCCAGCCTAAGTCTAATTTAAGTCTAATTAAAATGAAGACAAACTAGTAATGCTTCCTGTTCGGTGTGCTCTGACCCTGTTCCCTCTCCCAACACCCTCCACACTGACACACCTTTTCCCTCGGCACTTCTGCCATTGAAGTTTCAATCTAACATTTAAGATTCAAACCCAAAATTAGTATACCTCTTTTTTTAACCCCAATTCTACCTCCCAAATGGCTTCAAGGACAGTTGAGCCACATTCTGCACCTGCCTGCAGAGCTCAGCCTCTTGCTGACACCAGGGCCATACCTGACTTCCGTCTCCTTTCCCGGGACCGTGACCGTGAGCGAGAGTAGTGATGCTTTGATGTTCTGGGAGAACTAGAGGCATCTGACTGTTCCTTCTTCTTCTCTCTTTCTGGAGAGGATTTTTCTGGGGCTACTCCATCTCGTTCTGTATCACTACCCTACACATGAGCACAGAAACAGTTAGAACTCAAAAACTTCAGACTGAAAACCAAGAGAAACTATGTAGTCAGTAGTTCCTCTGAAGATACACCTCATTTTCTTCTCTATAAAGCCAATGTTGTGAGGAGCCATCACCCCATAGTCCATCCCATGGTTAGACAACTGCACACAGATTGGTTTTTCAACACTTTGACAAAGAGAACTAATGCAGAGAAACATTTTGCTCTCTCGCTACATCAGACTGTACTTTTACCAGGCACTTTTGACAGCATCAGTAAGGCAAAAAACTCTGACCCACAATTTCTCTAACTGGTGTTTGCAGGTCAGTCACCTTTGAGCAGTTCCATGACTAAAACACCTTGAGGCCAATGATGACCAACAGATACAGGTGACCTCACAAGTTTGGGCATTCCTAGGCACAGCAGCCCCAGAGTTTTGAAGCATGGAATGAACTCTGAATAGAAATGAAATTAGGTGTATTGTGTTAGACTTCTGAATGAGGAAAAACCTCATTGTCTCTATGCAAAGGTGTTTGAGATTACATAGAATTCACACACCTGATCCAATCGTTTCTCTACCATGTTTTCCCTAGAGAACAAAACTCAAGATGTTCCCTCCATTCCTTCTAAACAGTTTTGAAGCATGGAATGAACTCTGAATAGAAATGAAATTAGGTGTATTGTGTTAGACTTCTGAATGAGGAAAAACCTCATTGTCTCTATGCAAAGGTGTTTGAGATTACATAGAATTCACACACCTGATCCAATCGTTTCTCTACCATGTTTTCCCTAGAGAACAAAACTCAAGATGTTCCCTCCATTCCTTCTAAACCTTAATGTAGGAGGACTAAACTCAGAAACTGATCTGCTCTGTGATTCAGTCTGGGAGGGGTAAACGTGTACAACTGGTGTAAAATGCCCTGAAGGGAACAGAATGGCACTCGTACACACTGAGTGTATTCTCACAGTCACTGGTCTGCTCTGATCTCACCACTCCAGCTGTAACCAAACTCCTGAGCACTCTGTGGCTCCATGAGACTTCACTGACTACATGATTGCCCCACAAATGCCATTCATGAAGAGAATTTCTCACAGCAGAGGACCTGAGCTTGCATGGTTTGCCACCAGCTGCAACTGGTAGAACTTTGCAAACTGACCAAGACAAGTGAAAACCTCTCCAGTGGTTTATTTTATATTCACTCCTTTGAAAGCAAAGCAGCTACTTTTTCTTAAACCACAGCAGATATCAGAGATTTTCAATAATATAGCCTGAATTAATGGCACTTTCATCATAACATGTTACAGGTAAACACTTGGATTTATATTTCAGCTACTACTGTTTAGTCTGCCCAATTCTTTATTAATTTGCACCTGTACAGAGACATCTGTAGTAAAATCTCTCCAAGAGAAATAAAGCAGCTGTTCACTTCCCCACGTGCATGGCATAGCTGTATCTGGCTCAAAACACACCAGCACTTGAGCACCAGCACCGACAGCTTCAGACCACCTGCAGCAAAGCTCCAGAGTCCCAGTGACACTTCTGAAATACTCTGATACCTCACACACCATCCTGAAAGCTCTAGGACATGAGAAGGGCAGGAACTCCCCTCTCCGTGATCTCAGCCATCACAATTCCTGGCATTCCACATCTATCCATGGTCTGCTTATCTACACCTCCCCCTTCCACTCAGTCCTTCCCTTCCCCACCTCCCCCTTCCACTCAGTCATTCCCGTCCCCATTCAACCCACTCAGTCCTTCCCTTCCCCATTCGAGGGTTCCAAAAGACTCAGCTGAAAGAAGTTTCAGAGGAATTTTGAGGTGTCTATAAATTTACACTTGAAAGTGACTTGTAAAGGACAAATACCAGCTGAGAGTTTAAGTTAATGTGATTTTAAACACAGCACCCAACTGAAACTGATCCCCATTTCCCAGTATTTACACACAGTGCAGCTGTTAATGCCCTCTTGCTCTGAGGGAAATCTCAGAGCTACAAAGGGAAAACAGCAATAAAAAAGCTGCGATATTTCAGTGAGATCATCATTCTGAGTTCTTGGATTGGCCACAGGCTCAGTGTTTCCTTAAACAAACCTCTTCCCCACAGCAGAGGAACCTCAGAGCAAAACTCTTAAGAATGTAAGTCTTCAAGTCCTTTTGCTGAGAAATGCATCTTGTTCTTAACAGGTTAAGACATACAAAGAAAAAAAAAAATCATTAAACAGGGAATAATTTTCTCCAGATGCCTATAGTCTCCTTGTTCTGCCTCACCACTGGTCAAACTTTTAAGACAAGAACTTTAACTACCAGATTAAACTCCACGAAATAGTTTAAGTCAACTCTGTAGAGTTTTGCCACTTTCAAGGCCAATTTGTTTGTCACTTTTTGGTGTCTGGGTTTCTGTTTCACTGGAGACTATTTAACAACTCTCAAAACAATTAACCACATCAGGTTTGAAACTCTCTGGTAACTCTTACTAGCCCAACTCAAATACGGGTGAAACACCTTTATGTGCTCCTAGAGCACAGAGTTTGTTCACGGAGAATAAATCTACACTCTTAGACCCTGCTGGAACGTGAGGCACTGCGATAACCACAGCAGAGGCGTTTCTTGTCGACGCTAATTACAAAAACAAGGACGAGGGAGGAGTAACTACTCCCCGAGCGCACGAAGCCCTGTGACCAAGCACAAAAAGGAGTCAGAGCACACAGAAAGCTGCATAAGCAAACACTGAGCACAGCACAACCAGCGACCCGCTC
>NW_008663559.1:0-230 GCF_000695815.1 Acanthisitta chloris
CCCCGGCCCCTCTCCCCCACACCCCTCTCCATCCCACCCCCTATTCAACCCGGTTTTAAAAGGCAGCAAAATGGTTACAAGGTTTAAGGCAGAGGCGAGCAAAATGCCGCACAAAGGGAGGACAAAGGCGTGCGCGGCCGGTCCCTAATCCAGCATCGCCCGTGGCAATGCAGCCCGAGCGAGGCTCTGCGGATTAAAGCGCTGCCAGCGCCGGGGTTTAGCGGCAGGGG
>NW_008663559.1:586-1018 GCF_000695815.1 Acanthisitta chloris
TTCTGGCGGGCTCGGAAGAGATGCTGCGGGTGGAGCAAGAGCCACCGTGTCCCCGTGGCCAAGCCAACTGCCAGGACTGGGGTCACTCACAACCCTTTGCCCCACGCACCCCATGACTCGCAGCATCCAGCACAGTCTTGCTGCCTATCCTTGATTTATGGAAAACTCCTTCTCCCGGCCCTGACATTCCCCAGCACCCAGCAAAGGAGCTGTGTCTCCTGCAGCATCAGTTTTCTCCTCTGTCCTGAGTGGGTCTCGAAGTGAAGGGAGTTACTCCGCAGGCTCCGCGCTCTGTGCCCAAGCGGCTGGGCGAGCGGCCGAGCTGCTAATCCCGTTAGCACTCCAGAACTATCACTGAGACAGCGAACGGGGCTCGGGAGCAAACCGAACTGACATCCCTTTCGCACGTGGAAGTGAGGAGAGACACGTCGG
>NW_008663560.1:0-1894 GCF_000695815.1 Acanthisitta chloris
CTTTCCCAGAGCACGAACACGCCTTCCCGGGGCTGGAGCATCCCTTCCCTGGGGTTGGATCACTCCTTTCCCGGGGCTGGAGCATCCCTTTCCCAGAGCTGGAACACGCCTTCCCCGGGGTTGGAACATCCCCGGGGCTGCCAGGCGATTCCAGTCCCGACTCCCTGCTCGCTGGAGCTGATGGCTACAGGTGAATCCCTCTTCGCTTCTCAGAGCCTTTAGCGTGCACGGGCTGCATGGCTGTGTGTGCGGGAATAGTGATTTGTTTCGAGGGAAAAGGATGGGAGGGAGTGACTTATTACTCGTTTGTTTCAATAGCATTACCGAGCTGCTGCGAGCGATTCGTTTTGCTTTCTCTGTCCCCTTTCCCCCGCCTCTCCCTCCGCAGCTCATCCCTGCATAGGAGTGAATACCCTTGGAGGGGAGTGACTTATTAATTGCTTATTTTTAATAACATGCTGTCAACGATTCATTTTCTGTGTTCTCCCTTTCCCCCTTTCCACAGCTCATCTCCGCATAGGGTTTGTAAACTTGGAGGGGAGTGACTTACTGATTACTAATTATTTCAATAGCGTTACTGAGATGCTGTGAGTGATTAATTTTGCTTTCTCTCTTCCCCTTTCCCTCTCTCTGCAGCTCATCTCTGCACAGATGTGTATAAACTAGGAGGGGAGCAACTTATTAATTGCTTATTTCAGTAGCATTACCGAGCTGCTGTGAGCAATTCGTTCTGCTTTCTCTATCCCCTTTCCCCCCTCCTCTCTCTCCGCAGCTCATCCCTGCCTAGGAGTGTGTAAACTAGGAGGGGAATCATTTAGTAATTGCTTATTTCAGTAACATTACCGAGATGCTGTGAGCGATTCATTTTCTCTGTTCCCTTTTGCTCCTCTCTCTCTCTCTCATCGCAGCTCATCCCTGCATAGGAGTGTGTAAACTTGGAAGGGAATAACTTACTAATTACTCATTTTAGTAGTATTACCGAGGTGCTGTGAACGATTTAAGTTGCTTTCTCTGCTCCCCTTTTCCCCCTCTGTCTCTGCATAGGAGTGAGTAAACTCAAAGGGGAATGATTTATTAATTGCCTATTTAAATAACATTACCGAGATGCTGTGAACGATTTAATCTGCTTCTCTCTTCTCGTTTCTCCCCTCCCTCTCTCTCTACAGCTCACCCCTGCATAGGCGTGTGTAAACTAGGAGGAATTGGTGCTTTCCCGGTGCATAGCCCTTGTTTCCCCAGCAGCAAAGATGCCTGAGCAGAGCAATGATTACAGGGTGGTGGTGTTCGGAGCAGCAGGGGTTGGCAAAAGCTCCTTGGTGCTGCGCTTTGTGAAGGGAACTTTCCGGGAGACCTATATCCCAACCATCGAGGACACCTACAGGCAAGTGATCAGCTGTGACAAGAGCATCTGCACCCTGCAGATCACAGACACCACGGGCAGCCACCAGTTCCCTGCCATGCAGAGGCTGTCCATCTCCAGAGGCCATGCCTTCATCCTGGTGTACTCTGTCACCAGCAGGCAATCCATGGAGGATCTTCACCCCATCTTCGAGCAGATCTGTCACATCAAAGGGGACATTCAGCAAATCCCCATCATGCTGGTGGGGAACAAAAGTGATGAGACCCAGAGGGAGCTGGATGCCAGCGAAGGGCAGGCACTAGCCAGCAAGTGGAAATGTGCCTTCATGGAGACGTCAGCCAAAATGAACTACAACGTGCAGGAGCTCTTCCAAGAGCTCCTCAATCTGGAGCAGAGGAGAGCTATCAGTCTGCAGGTGGATGGGAAGAAAGCCAAGCAGCAGAAAAAGAAAGATAAACTGCAAGGCAAGTGCTCTGTGATGTGATTTGCCTGGACTCACTGCATGGTAGAGTTGGACTCCCATAGAAAACATTC
>NW_008663560.1:1913-4012 GCF_000695815.1 Acanthisitta chloris
GGCTGTTGCTTTTCTTTACCCACCTCCCCCCACCCAAATATTTTATGTGCTGGTTTTAAAGAGGATGGCTGATGCATGTTTATTTTTTTAACCCAATAAATGTGCCCTGTTAGCAATTACCTGTGGCTACAAGTTTTTAATGCAAGAAGCTTTTCAGAGGAGCATAAGGTCTGTCAGGACCAACATCTCTGTTCCTGTGAGTACATCCCAGTTCTTAAGTATCTAAGGAAATTATAGCATCTAGAATGTGTAGGCTTCAAAAATTGGCTTCAGGAATGTATTGAGCAAATCTCTCACAAAGTGAAACATTTGCACTAAAAATGAACATGTCTGTGGCTCTGAGTGTTTGTATTTTTGTCTGTCAGACCAAAGGCTCAGATTTTGCTTGATGGAAGTTAAGTTTTCCTCTGTGCTGTTCAATTGCTGAGACTTCTGCAGTGCTTTGAGTTACACCTGCACAGCATCAGGCTGTTTGCTTTCATAACCCCTTTAATCTGACTTTCCCTGCCACCAATGCAGGAGATTCTATGTGCTCTGGCTCCAAATCCAGGGGGGATTCTCAGCATCCTTAAGCAAGAAGTGTCTCAATGATGAAGTTAATCAAGAGGTTGTAAGCACCAGTTGATGCAGTAGCTAGTTATCTTGGCAATTCCCTTTCCATAACCATCAGTCTGGTTGTGCAGCTCCTTTTCCAGCCTTCCCGGAGTTCTCTTAGGTATTTATTTTCCCTCTTCATTCTATCCAAGATATCCAGGTTTTAGTTGAGACTTAGGACAAATCCGTTCAAGCAATGCTGCTTGGGAAAGAAATATCTACACCTGGAAGGTGTTTAAAGCAAATCTCTCTCTGATGGGAACTTGTAGCAGATACTTCCCATGAGAGAAAAGACCAGAGACAGTCTTAATCTGGCTTTTGTCTCCCTCTACCCATTCAGGGGGTTTTTTTGGGTGGTGCTAACAAGAGCTGAGCATGTTAAACCTCATCTGCAGGGAGTTGTTGACCAAGACTTCAAGAAAGTAAGTGAAATTATTCACTATCAGCCTGTGCTGTGGATCTTATTTCTTCCCTGAAAGGTTGTCCATCCCTGGCACAGCTGCCCAGGGCAGTGGTGGAGTCGCCATCCCTGGAGGGATTTAACAGCCACGTGGATGTGGCACTTGGGGACGTGGTTAGTGGTGGCCTTGGCAGTGCTGGGGGATGGTTGGACTCAATGATATCAGAGGGCTTTTCCAACCTAAACAATTCCATGGTCCTGTCTCCTACTTTGGGTGTGGTTTAGCCCAAGCAGAGACTGTAAGACCTCAGTGTTGCTCTGTAGGTTTGATTTTGACACAGCAACACAGTCTTGACACAGGAGAGAAGAACTGCTGCTATTTATAGCCCTTGTCTAGTGAGGTGATTTTATTGTTGAGGATGAACATGATAGGAAACAGGAGGTGCTGGAGAGGACACACAAGGCTTTCAGGCTCTAGTTTGAAAGTGTTCATGTGTAGTGTGACCTGAGGGAAGCCTACAAGAGAGCTGCAGAGGGACTTGAGACATGGCATGGAGGGACAGGACACAGGGAATGGCTTCCCACTGCCAGAGGGCAGGTTAGATGGGATATTGGGAAGGAATTGTTCCCTCTGAAGGGTGCTGAGGCACTGGCACAGGTTGCCCAGAGCAGCTGTGGCTGCTCCATCCCTGGGAGTGTTCCAGGCCAGGTTGGATGGGGCTTGGAGCAGCCTGGGCTAGTGGAAGTTGTCCCTGCCCATGGCAGGGGGTGGGACTGGATGAGCTTTAAGGTCCTTCAAACCCAAACCAGTCTGGGATTCTGTGAGTGCCTGTAAACTTCTAGGTTTCTCTGTAAGATCCTCAGCCATCATTGCCATCATTGTCATGTTACAGACTAATGCACATGAAGTTTGTATCCATGAGAATATCTCACATACCTGAACACCTCTTACAGCTGATGCTGGTGCTCCATTGTCTCCTGTTTGTCCCTGAGCTGCTTTTCCAGTCCCCTCAGGCTGTTCCTGTACACACACAGAGGTCACTTGGCTCCATGTGTGCCAGGAGAGTTTGCCCCAGTTTCAGCTGGAGCCCTCACACCATTTGAC
>NW_008663560.1:4028-13133 GCF_000695815.1 Acanthisitta chloris
AGAGAAACCAAGGCAAGTTCTGCAGGAGGGTTCGGAGCTGGCAGAAATGTTAGCTGACAAGGGCTCTGCACATGATTTTCCTTACGGGAGAAGCTACCCCCAAGTTCCTTGTGCTGGATCTGTGGCTGGTGTGGTCCCCTGGGCCACAGCTGTTTGTGACCTCTCCTGTTGCAGTCAGGCAGCTGTCAAAGCAGCCACAATGGCTTTGCTTGAAGCTAATTCTTCCTTTCTCCTCCCTAACTTTGTGCGTGGACTTCCTCTCTCTGTCCTCTCCCATCCAAGGAGTTATGCAATGCTCCTCATGGGTTGTTTTGTTATCACTGTTTCAGTTCCAATACAGCCTCTGAAACCCTCCAGAGACATTTTCTATGGAAGCCTTTTGAAAATGTCAGGAGACCTAATAATGTCTCTACAACTCCCACTGCCTGCATGGAGATGCCTGTGCAAAGGATCTGCAATTACTCACCCAGCCAGGATGTGCTGGAATGTGTCATTATCTCTGTGATATGTTCCTTGTGTGGGGATCTCTGAGGGCTGAGCTCTGGCAGAGCACAGGAACAACTCCAGGAACAAACAGCCTCAGTCCCACCTGCACCTGGGGGAATCCCTGAGGGAGCTGTGTGTGGGCTGGAGAAAAGGAGGCTCAGGAGGAACCTTCTGCACTCTCCAACTCCCTGCCAAGAGGTACAGCAGGTGGGGTCAGGCTCTGCTCCCAGGGAACAAGGGGCAGGACAAGGGGAAACACCTCAAGCTGTGCCAGGGGAGGTTCAAGTTGGACATCAGGAAGAATTTTTTCATGAAAAGGTTAGTCATACATTGGAATGTGTTGCCCAGGGCAGTGGTGGAGTCACCATCCCTGGAGGGATTTAACAACCATGTGGATGTGGCACTTGGGGACATGGTTAGTGGTAGATTTAAAGCACCTTGGGTTGTGGTTAGTGGTGGCATTGGCAGTGCTGGGTTGGACTCAATGACCTTAGAGGTCTCATCCAACCTGAAAAATTCCATGATTCAAAGCCGTCTTTGGTGGCCATGAGAGCAGGTCCCACAGGCCTCTGTGGTGCTGGAGAGGTTGGGGTGGAGATGCTGAGGTGCTCCTGGGGGTGTGGGGGCAGCAGCCCCCTAATTCCCAGTGTAGGAGCCCAGAGCTGATGGGGCACAAGTGACACTGGCTGTGGCTGCCTTTCCTGCTCTGTAAATAATCTGTTTGGGGTGTGTCACCTCAATTGTAGTGCAAAAGAAAACTGTTAATAAATTGTATAACTGTATGTTTCTATAAAAACTAATCTGGGTTTTGTCTGTCTAATCTATTCCTATAAGAGGGGAAATTCATTTCATTGGAATGCCTGTCAGGATGCTGTTTGGTGCTATAAGGAATATATATTGGAAGGGAATACTTCCACCTTTTTTTTTTTCAGTTTAAAACCCTGACCAGATCTGTAGGGATTGTTTTTTAAGTAGATCTGATGAAAGACATTGAGGTGCAACCATTTGTCTGCAGCAATCAAGCAGTGCTGCTGTCTGATGGACCTGGCTCAGGAGTTGCCTTACAGGTGTTGGCCTTACCTGCTCTTTGTCAGAAGCTTTTCCAGGAGCTGACAGCATTTTTTATGGAGCTATTTATGGATACTTCAGCTTGGAGCCATGCCCTGACACCCTGCTGGTGCCTGGTGAGCAAGATGTGAACTCACTGGTTCTCAAGTTGGTTGGTTGTCTCCCTATTCCCTTCCCCCCCACCCCTTTCAATCCCAGAACTTGTTGGTTTTCTCCAAAATCCTTCAGAGGTCAGAGGTGGTAAGACAGCTGACAACTTGTTGAGTTGCTGTTAATGCCTCCATAATGTCTTTTCAGGATCATGAGGTGAACACAGTTGACTGTAAAAATTCCCAGTGCGGTGTCCTGAAGGAATCCTGAGACCTGCTGGTAGCCTGGGTGGCTGGTGAAGGCTGAGACAGTTCAAAGTCACTCACTGCATTTACAGAATCATGGAATCGTAGTATCATGTAGGCTGGAAAAGTCCTCCAAGACCATCAAGTCCAACCTGTGACCCATTACCACTTGTCACCTAGCCCAGAGCACTGAGTTCCACATCCAGTTGTTCCTTGGATACCTCAGGGATGGTGACTCCAGCACCTCACTGGCAGCACATTCCAATGCCTGACAACACTTTCCAGGAAGAAACTCCTCCTGATGTCTAACCTGAACCTCCCCTAGCACAGCTTGAGGCTGTTTCCTCTTGTCCTGTCCCTTACCATGGAATCACTGAGGTTGGAAAAGAGTTCCAAGACCATCTAGTTCAACCTGTGACCCATCACCACCTTGTCAGCTAGACCAGAGCACTGAGTGCCACGTCCAGTTGTTCCCTGGATACCTCCAGGGATGGTGACTCTACCACCTTCACCCTTCCAATGCCTGACAGAGAGCCCTTATCATGGAGAAATTCCTTCTGATGTCCTATGTTTCCATCAGTCTCTCCACCAAGAGCCGCTTGAAGTTGGAAGTGACATGGACCAAGTGGAGCATTAACAGGTTTTCCTTAGCTCTTCATTTCAGGATCTCAATCTTATGTTCAAGCTTGGCTCAAATTTTGCTTTCAACGTCAGTTCTTTGCTTTCTCCTGTGGAACAAGATGATCTTTAAGGTCCTTTCCAACTCACCTACGAATATGCAGATTAGAAGTTGTCAAACCAGAAATGTTTTAATGGACAAAAGTAACAGCACTGCTAGAGGAATAACAACACCTAATTTTAAAGCTATTCCAAGGTTTCCTCTCTGAAATCCAACCATTTCTCAAGTAGTACTTCTTATTTCCATGCAGCACTTGTTGGTTGGCTTGAAGCATCTTCATTCCTGAGCCCAGCAACAAAGTCAGTATCAAGAGAAAACCCCAGGGAGGAGAATCACGACCAGCTCTTCTTGCAGGAGAAAGATGTGAGCAGTAGCTGAGTGTCCACCCACACATGTATTTCAGAAACAAGCAGACAGAACATCCCTGGATCCCAGATCCTCTTCCCAGAGCTGAGCAGGCACATGATTCATGGAACAAACAGCTCGGGATAACAAGCAATATTGCTTTATACACATGGGCTGCAGCCATGAGGTACTCAGCACACTCCAGAGGAGTAAAAGCTGCTTTTAATCATGGTCTGCTGTCTTTTTCAGGGTCTGGGGGGTAAGTTAGGGACATCAAAAGCTCCTCAGAGCTAATGAAAATGCTGAAGGCAGCTCAGAACTAATGGAGCTCAAAACTAATGGCACTCTAGCTGCCTCCTGCTTAATGGTGTTGCTGCATGCCAGGCTAGACCTGCCACCCCTAATTGCTTCCTTTTTCCTCCTTTGTGGAGAAATGATGATCTATATAATCATATTAGATGGGAATACATCTAGTATGGAGGTGGAGGAAGGAGGGGAATGCCCCAGCAGCAGCACTGCTGTGGCTCCATTGGTTTTGTTCTGTGTGAGATTGCAGTGTTCTGTGGTGGTGGAGTCAGGCTGGCATGGAATCTGGCATGGGATGTGGCTGGGGCTGCTTCCTCCAGTCCCATTTGCTTGTCTTTGACCTCTTCACGCTTCCAGCAGGCCTGAAAATTAGAGGGAAAAGGAATGAGTGTGTCCTAGTCTCAAGCTGCACCAGGGGAAGTTTAGGTTTGACATCAAGAAGAATTTCTTCCGAAAAAGGGTGAATAGATACTGGAATGTGCTGCCCAGGGAGGTGATGGAGTTACCTCCCTGGAGGTGTTTAACAACAGACTGGATGCCGCACTTAGTGTCATGGTCTAGTTGCCAAGCTGGTATTAGGTCATAGGTTGGACTTGACCTCAGAGGCCTTTTTCACCCTGACTGATTCTGTGATTTCCTGGCTCAGCACAGAACCAGCCATCCAACCCAACCATTCCAACTGCTCCTGCAGCCAGTCCTTAGCGAGGTGGAGAAGTGTGTGTACATTCCCAGCGGGAAGCGGTATCCTGCTGGAAGGTATTGGATCCATTTTTGATGAGTGCATTGGCACTGTGTACTGATAATGTGTTATCACACCCATAAGGAGACACCATGAGCTGAGCCTGGGATGTCTCCTCCAGCTGGAGGGAAATGGTTCTCCTACACTTGGATATAGGTGCCCACAGGTACCTCCTGCAGCCCCTTTGGGTGGGAGAGGGGGTAGGATGTGTTTGGGACAGACACTAGTGTGACACCATAGCACAATCACATCCTGGACACCAAGAGATGGCACAGCCATGTGGGGAGAACTGGCCAGAAACCAAAATCCTCTGCTCCTAGAAGTTGGTCCCCAAGCAGGGAGGGCTGTGCTGGGGTCTCGCAAGGGCTGTTCCTCTCCTAACTGTGCTCCCTGAGAGTCCCCGATCCCAGGATGAGTGTCCCAGCAGGGTTGGAAGAAGGCAGAGCTCACAGGGAGCAGCAGGAGCTTTCCTTTTATATCTCAGTGATGCATTTGTGCCTCTCAGGCTAAAAATATCTGAGCCTGGAGATGTGAAGCCTCCTCTTTCCTACATTGTGCTTTACCCTTTGTTCCCTACATGTTCTCTTCCAACCTCTGCATCCCATTATCTGCCTCAGGCTGCCTGTGGGCTCCCAGTGGGTGAGGGATGAGCAGCTTACAACCAGACAGGGAAAATCCCTCCTTGAAGGGATAAATCCTTCCATCACATCAAGTACCTGGAGCAAGACCAAGGTCTCATCTAGGATGGGAGGGATGAAAAAGCCTCTTCAGGCAGTGCTGGCTGCCACAGGCAGCTCTTGGCTGCATCACTGCTGTCACTGCTGCTGATGACTAGGAGCATCCTGAGAGGCAAGAGATGGAGCAGATCCCAGCCAGGAGATAAAACTCATCTCTGCAAAATGCTTGGTCCTAAACAGGTCTATATAGACCTGCTGGGATGGATATGGAGGTGAGGGAACAACTGAATGCCACACACCTGAGCTGCAGGACACAGGTCAGACCCTGGGCACCTCTGAGGTATCATTTTGACAACATAAAGCCTGAGAAAGGGAAGAAAATTAATAAATCAGGGGATGTTTGCACTTTGATTGTGTCAGCTATTTCTGCTGTACCAGCTGGAATGGAGAGATCATCTGGTTTTGTGCTTATCTGGAAAGATTAGCCAGAAAATAGCTCAAAAATAGGAAATATTTCCATTGACTGTAAGAAATTACTCATTCCCACAGGCCTAATTCCAGGCATTGATTCACTAGGTTCTTTCTTAGGTGAAAAATGAGTCTTTACACCCAGGAAAGAGGATGTTAGAGTGTGGTTGGTGTTGGTCCATGACTGAGTCATGAGGAACAGAAGGATATTTGGTGTTTAATAATGGTTGTTCATTCATTAATGCTCTAAACAGCCTTAGCAAAGCCTTTCCTGGAGGTTCCCAGCACAGACACCCCCTGAAGCAGGTGCTTTTCTTCTGGAACAGGATCATTTAGCACACATGCTCCTTTTGGACAGCCTTTTCCAGAGAAAACTGAGTCCAGCAGCCTAGAGATGAGGATTTAAGTAAGCTACTCCTTTGTGGAAGGAATCCGTGATAAATAAGAAGGGAAAATAAGCATTGGGAAGGTTCAGACTGTATTCCTAGGGGTTGTCTCCTTGGGATGTGGGTGGGCAGGCAGAGGGAGGAAAGCCAGGGAAGCCTGGAGTCCAGTTTCTTATCCCATGGCCCTGTAGCTAGCCAAAGGGAGGGAACAGTGGCTGTAAATGGAGCAGGGATGGTGATGGGAGAGCAGGGAATACTCTGGGCCAGGGACCACAGTGCCAGGCACAGGCTGTGACCCTGCAGAGAGGAGGGATGAGGGATGGCTGCCATGCAAATTGCATTGCTCTGTCTCCTCTACCTCCAGTTATCCTACATGGAATTTGATTACTCTTCTGCTCTAGAGAAATCCTTCCTTGGCAGCTGCTCTGCACATCTGTCTGGGTTGGTTATACAGTCCCTTTCTGTGACTGTCACTCTGGACTCCAAGCCCAAGGAGCTAATCCCAGGATTTCTGGGAGCACTCTCCTTTCCAAAGACACAACAACCACCTCTGCCCTGTGCCAGCCCCAGGGAATGAGCTCTCACCTGCTCTCAGCTATTTCGAGGATCATTTTTCTGTGCATTTCTGGTTAAGCACAAGTTCAGCGAGGTCATCAAATCAAAATTCCCATTCTGCAACAGATCCTGGGGGGAAAAAAATCACTGGTTTTGAGGGGGGATATGACATTATTTTGGGGATTTCCTTCAGGGGAGGGGGAAGAAGCTAAGGACTGAGCAGTTCTGCTCCTGCCAGGGTTGAACTGAGCTATTCTGCTCCTGCCTGGCTCCTGACAGGGTTGTTAGGGCTTAATTTTTCCAGCATTAGAGAACTCCATGATCCATCTGGGGAATCCCTGACCTCCAGTCCCTCTGGGGAACACCCCAGTCCATGTCCCTGCCTTCGGCAGGACCCAGTCATGCCAGGCTGGTGAGGGATTAGAGCTGCAGCATCTCCTCTCCAGCATCCCTGGAAGGGAATTCAGTGGGAAGGAGCAGCAGAGTGAAACAGGTGGAAGAAATGTGGCTCTGCTTTCAGGGGCCAAAGTGCAGTCTGAGAGCAGAGCTGATGCCTCCCAGGGCTGTGTTACCGCAGTGTAATCCTTGGCTGAACTCTAAACCTCATTAAGCAGGAAATAAGGAGAGTTCATGGAGATAAAGGATGGTGGTGGACAGGATTCCACCCCGGGTACTGCTCTGAGTCCCTCCAGCTGCCAGTGCCTCACCTTCAGTGCTTGTGCACTTTGATGGGAGATAAGGGGAGGAAAATCAATGAATCAAATAACAGAAGTGGTTTTCCTGTTGAATCATAAAATCCCAGACTGGTTTGAGTTGACATTAAAGCTCAGCTCATTCCATGGGCAGGGACACTTTCCACCAGCCCAGGTTGCTCCAAGTCCCATCCAACCTGGCCTGGAACTCTCCCAGGGAAGGAGCAGCCACAGCTGCTCTGGGCAACCTGTGCCAGTGCCTCAGCACCCTCACAGGGAAGAATACCTTCTCTATATCCCATCCATCCCTGCCCTCTGGCAGTGGGAAGCCATTCCTCCTTGTCCCGTCCCTCTATGCCTTGTCCCAAGTCCCTCTGCAGCTCTCTTGGAGCCTTATCTTCTCCAGTCTGACCTGGAACACTCCCAGGGATGGAGCAGCCACAGCTGCACTGGGCAACCCGTGCCAGTGCCTCAGCACCTTCCCAGGGAAGAATTCCTTCCCAATATCTAGGAGTGGCTAAGCTTAATATACTCTTCTAAATATGATTATCTATGTATATATTTGTGCTTGGAGGAGGAAGGTAAACCTGTGTTTGTATCCCTGAGACTGAAGAGCTCAGAGCTGCCTTCAGCCACAGGTGAGACATCCCTTGTCTAGGGAGGGAAGGAAGGAAGGAAAGCCAAGGGATAGCGCTGAGTCTTTGTCCTGGCCCTGGGGAAAAGGACAATAAAAGTTTAACAGAGAAAAGACAAAGTTTAAACTTGTTTTAAGTGTGCTCAGTCCACCCAGTGCATGGCCCAGTGCACCTGACGTGGACTCCCAGTGTGCCCACCTAGTGTGTCCAGTGAATACCCCAGTGCACCCAATGTATTCACTGCATGTGCCAGTGCACCCAGTATGCCCAATATATGCCCCAGTGCACCTAATAAGGCCTCCCAGTATGCCCAGTATATGCCCCAGTGCACCTAATAAGGCCTCCCAGTGTGCCCAGTACATACTTCAGTACACCCAGTGTGCCCTCCCAGTGTGCCCAGTACATGCCCCAGTGCACCCAATGTGTCCATTGGATGTGCCAGTGCACCCAGTGAGCTCTTCCAGTTTGCCCAGTATATGCCACAGTGCATCTAATATGCCCTTCCAGTGTGCTCAGTGCATGCACTGAGCTGGGATGGGACAGGACCCCCAAGCAAAACTCCTGGGAACACCCAACAAGCTCCTGGAGAAGCTCCTGCTCGGGTCAGGGGCTGTTGGCCCGGGAGGACTGTGCTGCGAGGCCACAAGCAGCTAATTAACGCTTCTTAATTAAGCTGATGTCTAGAACGGGATGATGGGAAGCTGTTGCTTCAGCCCACGAGAGGGCAATGCTTCCCGCCTGCCTGGGAAAAGGGGACTTCTCTGTGTTTCGTTAGGAATTGCATGAAGAATTCCTGCCCTTCTGACAGTTTTGGGTTGGGTTTGTTTCTGCAGAACAACGTCCTGCTGTACGTCCTCGTGTTCCCGGCTGGAATGCAGAAGATGTGCAATAAAGGAGCTGAGCAAGCAGGTGATCCATCTCCTCTCCCATAAAACCTGCCCATAAAACACCTTTGGGAGCACCTGGGAGCAGTGAAAGCAACAACCAGGCTGTGCTGGCTTTGAGCAAAACGTGGGCATGGAAAAGAGCAAGGAGTTTTCCTGATGCTCTCAGACCTGCTGCAGGGTAGGGATGATCTGTGGGGACATGCTTAGGGAAGAGGTGGTGGTGATGAGCACAGCAGTTTTCCTGACTTTCCTGGAATTTCATAGAATCACAGAGTCCTGGGAAGGGTTGGGTTGGAAAGACCTTAAAGCTCATCACATCTCCTGCCCTGGGCAGGGACACCTTCTACCAGCCCAGGTTGCTCCAAGCCCCATCCAACCTGGCCTGGAACACTCCCAGGAATGAGGTAGCCACAGCTTCTCTGTACCAGTGCCTCAGCACTCTCAGGTAAGAATTCCTTCCCAATATCCCATCTGTCCCTGCCCTCTGGCAGTGTGTAAACCATTTCCTGTGTCCCGTCCCTCTATCCCTTGTCTGCAGCTCTCTTGGACCCTCTTTATCCAGTGTTTTCCCATCTACTCTCTAACCCTCCTCCCTCCTGCAGCTCCCAGACACTTAGATCCACACCCTCCTCTACCTCTGGATACAACCATATTCCCACGCCATTCCAGCCCACCCCCCTCCCACCACCAGCCGCGCCACACCATGCCCATTTTCCCAGCACATCCCCCCAAAAGCCACGCGCGACACAATCACTCCACCCCTGCAATTCCCAACCCAACACACTCCCACACCAACTCCAACCCCTCCAGCACAACCTTCTCCCACCTCCCCCCCGCACTAGCCACC
>NW_008663561.1:0-2345 GCF_000695815.1 Acanthisitta chloris
TGTCACCTGCAGGTACCTGTGGGGACACCTCCATGTCACCTGTGAGTGTCCAGGGAACTGTAAGCACAGAGCAGCCCACGCTGGTGACGCAGCTGCAACCAGTTCCCTGCTGTGCCCGGGGCTCCTGGTTGGTACTGGGCTTCCCAGTGCCTGCAGGACTGTGGGTGCCACCCCAGTGGGTCCTGCCCAGCCCCTGGGCACACACATCCCCACGTGGGGAGCAGCAGAGTGGCACTCAGGGTGGTTTCAGCAGCTCGTGACGCAGAGGGGACTCTGCCCTCCACACCCACTGGCTGCAGCCTGCCCACACAGGGCTATCTCTGTGGCCCTGGTGAATGATTACCCCAGGCCTCCCCCAGCCCAGCCCTGGCTGTGCTGAGCCAGAACTCGTTCTGGGGGCTCAGCCAGCTTCCTCAGGGCGGCCCCAGCTGGCACTGGCCACGGGAAGTCCTCGTGCTGGGGCTGAGCTCCTGCCCACTGCCAGGTCTGTGCTTGTCATCACCTCTGGCATTGCCCAGCTCTCTCAGCCCGTCTTCGTAGGGAAGGTGCTCCAGTCTCTGATCAGCTCTGTGGCCTCCTCTGGCCTTGCCACAACAGTTTCGTGTCCTTCATGGACGCACACAGAGGCAGCTCTGGGTTAAAGAGCCACTTCCCATGTGGGGTTAGCCAGGGTGTGACAGAGCTGCCAGCCCTGGTGCCCTGCTGGGTGCTCTGCATCTTCACCCCCGTGGTCTCTGGTGCCTGAGGTTCAGCCTTGCTGCTGCTCTTCCTTGCAGCCTGATGTGGGGCTGAGGAAGGAGCCAGAGGCTGCCTGGAGGAGCCGGAGCCGGTCGGAGCCCCCGCGCCTGCTGGCTGGCACAGCCCCCCTGCCCGGCCTGCCCTGGGGGGTGCCCACCATGGAGGAGATGGTGATCTGGGAGCAGCACACAGTGACACTGAGCAAGGTGAGTGTGGCCTGGGGAGGCCTGGGGGCTGTGGGGTTGGCTCTGCCTGACCTTCCCTCTGCCCACCCCCACTAGGACCCTCACCGGGGCTTCGGCTTCGCTGTGTCCGGAGGTCGGGACCATCCCAACAAGACCACTGGGGACACAACAGTGTTTGTGTCGGATGTGGTGGCCGGGGGACCAGCCATGGGACGGCTCCAGTGAGTGCCTGGGGACGTGGGGACAAGGGGATGCCGCTGCCAGCCAGGCTGGGGAGGACAGCAAATCGCTCCTGCTAGCACAGGACCAACACCGCTGTCACTCTGCCCAGTGGGGCTGGGGCCTGGCTGGGGGCTGCACTCAGGGCACAGCCACAGATGTGTGTTCCCTGCCAGGAGGAAGGATCACATCGTGATGGTGAATGGCCTCTCTATGGAGAACGTCCCGTCCTCCTTCGCCATCCAGACACTGAAAACCTGCGGCAAGATTGCCAACATCGTGAGTGTGGGACAGGATAACCATCCCCATCCCAGCCCTGTGTCCCACACACACCAGGGCTCCTGTTTGGGACTTGGGAATTGTTGCAGGGACATCTCTTGGCAGAGATGGCTGTACCCACCATCTGAGTATCACAGTGTGTTAAGGGGTTGGAATGGAGCTTAGAGATCATCCAGTGCCAACCCCCTGCCCTGGCCAGGGACACCTCCTACCAGAGCAGGTTGCTCAAGGCTTGACCAAACCTGGCTGTGAACACTGCCAGGGTTGGGGCAGCCACAGAGGGGCAACCTGTGCCAGTGTCTCACCACCCTCACAGGAAAAAAAATTCTTCCTCATATCTAACCTCAATTTCCCTCTTTCAATTTTTACGCATTCCTCCTTGCCCTGTCCCTGCATTTCCTAACACAGAGTCCTTCTGCAGCTTCCCTGGAGCCCCTTCTTGTGGCTTGCCCCAACAGTTGTCCTTCCTGTTAGGACCCCAGAGCTCTGACAGCACTCCATACTGCACTATGCACAGTACTCTCTACAGAAGTATCTCCTCCTTACTTTGCACCTGCAGACACTGAAAAGACCAAAGAAGATTTTCCTCCCTGCGAGCAAGAGCAGCCCTAGGTCCCCTGCCCTGCGTCGGCACTCTGACTCCGAGGAGGAGCACAGGCTGCAGGGGGTGGATCCAGCCCTGCACCGCTCCCGGGATGAGCTGGACCACAACCAGGGCTACGACGGGGACTCGTACCGCGGGGCGGGCCACCACAGGCCGCTGGGCCGGAGCCGGAGGCGAAGCCAGGACAGCACCCACTGGAGACAGAGACCTGGCAGTGACTCGGACCGGAGGGGCCGCAGCTGGCACCGCTCTGCCAGCGCCTTTGGCCAGGACGGGGACACCAACGGGCTGGCCCTGGTGTCAGGCTTCAAGCGGCTGCC
>NW_008663561.1:2558-7742 GCF_000695815.1 Acanthisitta chloris
CCCATGAAACCCATCACCTCGGTCCTGGTGAAGCAGAAGCAGAGTGAAGGTGAGGTCCTCCTGCTCTTCAGGTGCTTCCTCCAGGGATATTTGGGCACTGAACATCTCCCCGGGACAGTGGTCATGGCCCCAAGGCCAACAGAGCTCAAGGAGTGTTTGAACGATGCTCTCAGGCACAGGGTGCATTGCTGGGCAGGAGTTGGACTCAATGATCCTAGTGTGTCCTTTCCAACTCTGAATATTCTGTCATGCTGTGATTCTGCTCTTGCTCTCCTTGGGTCCTGTTGCCTGATTTTTGGCTGTCATTTGTCCTCCAGGGAGGAGGTGATGGCAGGGTGGGTGTCAGGGTCTGGCTGTGGCGAGGGGACAATGTGTGCTGTGCTGGGGGCACCAAACCTTCTGCCCTCAGCCTGGGGTGCAGAGTTCAGCTTTGGGGCCTGCTAGTGCCCCAAGGGGAAATGGAGCTTATGGGGTTGGTGGTGAAGAGGAACCTTCCAGGGGGTCCTGGCTCTGCCACTGTCATGGCTCTCTCTGGTGCAGAGTATGGCCTGAAGCTGGGGAGTCAGCTCTTCATCAAGCACATAGCAGAGAGTGGGCTGGCAGCCAAGGGCAGCTCCCTGCAGGAGGGAGACCTCATTCTGAAGGTACAGGGGCCCCTGGGGGACATGAAATTCACTGGGGGTCTCATCTGCCCCTCCTTGGGGGGCTCAGCCCTGGCTAGTGTCACTGCAGTGTCCAGCTAGTGTCCAGCCTGGAGGCAGCTCTGTCTGCTGCTGCTCCCTGCCCTGATCCCCTTCCCATCCCAGGGACCCTGTGGGAGCTCTCAGGAACTTCTGTGCTGCCAAGGCTGCTGGCACAGCAGGGTGATGTCCACCCCGGGTGTGTGTATCCCCACTGGGTGACAGAGGAGCTTGGGTGTTGGTCGGGTGAAATGATGCTTAAAAGTGTTTGGGGAGGAGGAAATGGAGGGAGGGAGACCTTTCATTGGCACACAGGGGCCACTGGGAACTGGTGCCAAAGTGGAGCGATTTCATCCCACAATCCAGTGGGAAAAGCTGCTGCTCCTCTGGGAGATCCCAGGCCCAATGTTCCCTTGGGACCAGGACAGTGTGTGGCAGGACAGTGTGGGCAAAGCAAAACCTTCAGGTGTCTGAGGGGTCCAGGCAGGGCCCAGGCAGGTGGAGGTGGGAGTTAATGAGCCTCACTAATTTGTTTCCTCTGTTCGGGGCGAGGTGACACTGGGAGGCAGCCAGGAACAGGCAAAGCTGAGGGAGCTGGGGCTGGGAAGGGACTGGGAGTATCCCATTCCAGTGGGGCTTTCCTGGGAGTGGCTCTCTCAGGAGCAGGTGCCCTGAAGCCTCCGTGTCCCTCCAGATCAATGGTGTGGCCAGCCAGGACATGTCCCTGGCTGAAACCCAGCAACTCATCGAGCGCACGGAGGGTGTCCTGACCCTGCTGATCCTCCGCGACCAGCGGCAGTTCCTGGTCAGCATTCCCGACGTCGACAGCCAGAGCGACAGCTCCCGCATGGACGGTGAGGGGACACGCGGCCACGCGTGGCACAGGGACTGGGTGGGCCCTGACACATCTTCCCTCTTGCTGCTGCAGATATCTCTGACATCGACTCTGAGCTGTCCCATCCGCCCTCTCCTGAGGCCTCCCCACCATCTCCAGCTGCTGCCAGGACGCGTTCCCCACGGTAAGTCCCCGTGAGCCCCTCTGGCCCTTGGCAGGTGTCCCCGTGAACCCCCTGTCCCCCAGCAGATCCTGCTGTGCTCTCCACCTGTCTGCAGGTGCTGCCTCTCTAATCCAAAGCCGTTTCCCCCCGGAGGTGGGACTGCCATCCCCAGCTTGCTCTGCCCACTTGGCACTGCCTGTGCCCTGCCTAACTCCTGTCTGACCTGGTTGCAGGGAGAGGAGACGATCACACAGGGACCCTGAGGTGGCCGTGGCTGATGCTCAGGCTCCAGGTGAGTGAGCTCAGTGCTGGGCACCGAGGGGGCTCTGGGCTGCTGCACGTCTCCACTCCCTGAACCCAGAGCAGAGCTGTGCCAGGGCTCCCTGGGCCTTGGCACAGCTTGTGCCACCCCTGGACCAGCTCTTCTTCCTGCAGACCTGCTGGAAGCTGTGGAGGGGGATGGCCATGGCCCCCACACCGGCCCCAGTGCCCGAGCTGCCCACAAAGATGAGTACGTCTGCGAGAGGAGCCGGGGCAGGTGGGATCTGCCCTGGCACAGGGTTATGGTCACAGAGTCGGTGACCCCTGTGCTGTCCCTGCGTGTCACCGCGGGGCTGACCGTGGTTTCTCCATGACAGGTACAGCTCCAGCCCCAGGACTGTGAGGTTTGTGAAGGGCAGGAGTGTGGGACTGCGGCTGACCGGGGGCAACGACGTGGGCATCTTCGTGTCGAGCGTGCAGGAGGGGAGCCTGGCTGAGAGCCAGGGCGTCCGGGAAGGGGACCAGATCCTGCAGGTACCAGGGCTGGGGGTGGCTCTGAATGCTGCTGCACCTGCACTGGGCAGCTCAGCCCATTTGGGTCTGACACCTCCCCGGGGTTTGGATTTCTCCTGCTGGGCATCCCTTTGGGGCAGTGCTGGTACCTGTGGCCCACACCTGCTGGGCTGGCTCTGCAGGCACTGCCTGAGGGGCTGTGCTGTCTCCAGCACCCAGTGGGGTCCTTGCACCACCTCCCCGAGGCCTCCTGTGGCAGGGACGAGCCTGACAGGGACCAGTTCTGCCCAGTGCACTGCCATCCCTGGGTCCCCACTGGTGCCCGTACCCTCCTGCTGGTAGGACAGTGTCCAAGTGCTTTCCTGTGGCAGGTGAATGACACCAGTTTCCAGAACCTGACCCGTGAGGAGGCTGTGGAGTACCTTGTGGCCCTGCCCCCGGGCGAGGAAGTCACACTGTGGATCCAGAGCAAGCAGGACAGTGAGTGATGAGCAGGCTCCACCTGGGCTTGCGCCCCTCCATCCTCTGTCTCTTCTGGGCGAGCGTCAGACCTGCTGGACTTGCCATAGCCCTTCCTGCCCCCACAGGGTGGTCCTTCTTCCCCCCTCCTCCTGCAGAGAGCTGAGGGGAGGGGAGCAGAGCATCCCAGGCCCATTTGTGCCCTGGCACCCTGGAGCTCAGTGGCTTTCTGGCACCGTGGCTCAGCCTGGAGAGGCCAGTGTGTGCTGGGAAGTCAGGCCCTGCTGTCCCCAGCATGCTTGAGAAAGCCATGGGGGGAAAAGGTGTCCCCAACACCCTCCTCAGCAGCAAGGAATACTGTGGAGGCTCCTAGCCAGCCTAGCTCCTTCCCAGATCCCTCCAGCACCTTCCCCTCCAGCAGCCTCCTCCGTAGCCCTGATGGTCCCTCTCACCCTGGGCTCCAGTTTACAGGAAGATGGTCTCATCCAACGTGGGTGACTCGTTCTACATCCGGACGCACTTTGACTTCGAGAAGGACACGCCGTCAGGGCTCAGCTTCGTGCGGGGGGACGTGTTCCACGTGCTGGACACCATGTACCGGGGCAGGCTGGGCAGCTGGCTGGCCGTGCGTGTGGGCAGGGACCTGCAGGAGCAGGACAAAGGCATCATCCCCAACCAGAGCAGGTAGGGATGGAGCCAGCAACAGCCCTGAGGGGAGCAGAGCTGGGGATGTGGATGGTGGGCCCAGTGAGAGGCAGGTCAGGGGCTGGTGGAGCAGTGGGAAGCCTGAGGTGGTGATGGCACAGCTGATCCTTGGGTTGTCCAAGGTCCCAGAGGGAGGAGACGACCACAGCCTCACCCAGCCATGCCACAGAGTGGTGGTGGTGTCTTCTCTTGGAGCCCAGAGAGACAAAGTGGGGGCTACACCCTGAGGCTGCAGGTCCTGAGCCCTCTCCTCCCTTAGGGCTGAGCAGTTTGCCAGCCTGGAGTCGGTGCTGAAAGCCACGTCCGGCTCCAACCCCTCTGGGGCGCGTGCCGAGTTCTGGAAGCTGCGGGGCCTGCGGGGAGCCAAGAAGATGCTGCGGAAGAGCAGGGAGGACCTGTCTGCCCTCACAAAGCAGGGCCACTACCCTCCCTACGAGAGGGTGGTCCTGAAGGAAGGTGAGCACCAGGGCTGCCCCGCTGTGGGTTCTGGTGGGCCCTGCTCCTGGGAGCAGCAGGGTGAGGGCACTCTGAGGAGCAGGGCTGGATGCCCATGTGCTGGGAGCTCTGCCCTCACCCCTCTGAGCCCCTCTGTACCCCCACAGCCAGCTTCAAGAGGCCAGTGGTGATCCTGGGCCCCATCGCAGACATTGCCATGCAGAAGCTGAGCAGAGAACTGCCCAACCTGTTCGAGATCGCCCGTAAGTGACTCCGCATGGGGAGGGAAATGGTATCCAGCAGCCAGACCTGCAGCATCCAGGACCTGTGGGAGCTCTTTACCGGTGGCTTTGTCCTGACCCTGCCCATTGCTCCCTCCCTGTGGCACCCCAACACCTTCCTGGGCTCACCTGTCCACGTGTACCACAATACCAGCCCAGCCTGGACATCGTTCTCCCTGAAGGACACAGTCCCTGCCGTAGGCTGAGATGGGGGACTTAGAATAGATCTTAGAAGAAATTTCTTCACTGTTGGGGTGTTCAGGAGCTGGGATATTGCCCAGGGAGGTGGTGGAGTCACCATCCCTGGAGGTGTTTAAGAGGCATTAGGATCTGGCACTGGAGCATATGGTTTAGGCTTTAGGGGTTACAGCAGTGACAGGTTAACAACAGTTGGACTTGACGATCTTAGAGGTCTCTTCCTACCTTGATGATCTATGATTGTCTGGCCAGGTCCAGCCTGGGGCTGCTGGAGGTGCCACATCTCCCCCAGCCCCTCTCACACCCCACTTCTGTGTCCTGCAGCGAGCGTGCCCCGCGATGGGGCCTCATCCAAGGTCATCAAGTTGGACTCGGTGCGGCAGATCGCGGAAAAGGTGAGAATTTTCCCAAGCCCTTGGAGCCAGGTGGGGCCTCCGGGGAGCCCACGGCCTCCGTCCCCAGCGGGGCTGATGGCCGTGCCCTGCCCCAGAACAAACATGCCTTGCTGGACATCACGCCCTCGGCCGTGGAGCGCCTCAACTACGTGCAGTACTACCCGGTGGTGGTGTTCTGCGAGCCCGAGAGCCGCCAGGGCATCAAGGCCATGCGGCAGTGGCTGGCACCCGACTCCAGGAAGAGCTCCCGACGCCTCTA
>NW_008663561.1:7802-8019 GCF_000695815.1 Acanthisitta chloris
TCACTGCCACCGTCAGCCTCAGTGACAGCAGCAACGCCTGGTACCAGCAGATCCAGGACATCATCAGGACACAGCAGAGCCAGCCCGTGTGGACCACGGCGGAGCAGGTACAGCGCACGGGATCCCTGCGGCTGCCCGGGGCTGCACGCCCGTCCCTCCGCAGCTGGGGTGCCAGGTCTCTGCCCTCCCCACCCCACAGGTCGATGTGGCACCTGAG
>NW_008663562.1:0-19493 GCF_000695815.1 Acanthisitta chloris
ATATATATACACACACATATATATGTCTACATGTAAATAATATATATGCATATACTACAGTCTTAAATTGCTCTTGTTACCCCATAGATTTAATAGTAAACTTTGCCAGGAAAGATAACACAGGCACCCTGACTCCCATTTTTCTTTTCTGAACATTGGTATTTTCTTTCTTATAAGCGTTAACATTTCTATAGACAACATAAAGTGTTTATGCTGCAGATAAATCTGGAAAGAGGAAGCCTTGTCTGCTCTCATGGTTGTTACACAGACAGTATTTTCCTTGTGGTTTGATTTAACATGCACCCATGAATGTAACAAATCATTATACCTGCACTGAGTAAATATAACACAGCTTTCTTTTGCTGAAACACGATGATTACTTCTTACATGCTTTGTACCTCCTAGAAGGCAAACCAGGTCAGGAAGTCCTGAAGATCAGCCCGTTTATTTCCAAACACGGCCGTAGCTTTTGTCAGAGCCTTTCCTTCAGAACACCAAGAGAACTATCTAATACAGACTTTTTTTCTTTCTGTGTGGATCCTTCTGTCTGCTTGGAGCACATCTGGTGGTGATAATATATTGATAAAAATAGTCACAGGGATATTTTCAATTCTTTTTTTTACAGACCAAACCTTTCTAATAAGTTTGATGCTTAAGAGACATCTGTATAACCCAGGCATTGGGATTTCTGTAGACCAGCTATTTCTCTTCTACAGACCTAGACAGGAACATAAGGAGGGGTGGTGCCAGAAATAAAATCTGATCATACACATTTACATTGTGGCTGTTCATCTCCCATCCCTCCTCCTTTTACAGCAGGGCTGTAAGGACCTGCTCAGTCACAAAGGTAAGTTTTTTGGTTGATGAGACAGAGCTCACTTTCACTTGCTCACTAGTGCCAGCTCTCCTGACTGACAAGACTGCAGTTGATTGTCCATACTATTGAACTGCCCTAGACCTACAAATCTGAGTTTGGAGTTGAAAGAGCTTGTTAATGAGTACTTGGGGACATACAGCTTCTGTTAAATAGGGGGGAGGTTAGTTTTGTCTTTGGTTTAGTTTGGTTTGGGCTGTCTGTTTGGTGAGAACAAGACAAGACAACCAATTGCAATAACATTAGGAAAGCTATGCAATAACTGGTGTGTGAAATCCAGTTGTGTGGTAGGATTCAGAATCACTGCATTCTCTTTTTAAAGTCAGATGAGTTTTAAATGAAAAACATTTTGCTTGCCTGGTTTTTTTAAACCTCGTGTGATCATCTGATACAACTGTGAGAGCTGGAAACATCATGATCTGAGACTCCAGGGTTTAAAAAATACAGCTGGGCTGCTGATGAAACAATTTACAAGTAGCAATAATGTTACACACTTACATTACCCCTTTGTTTCTAATGATGCTGTGGTTCTGTAACAAATGAAGCATGCAAAGTATCTCCACTAGGAATGACTCAGGGATTACACGCTGTCAGGGGATTAGGTTGGTGATGCCTCTCGCAGCAATGCAGGGGAGCTCAAAAAATCTCTGGATGGGGCTAGATCTGTTGATAACAGAAATCTTGGTCTGCATAATAGGAGATGGCTTGGAAGCTGTCTCAGACAATGGTTAACATAAATTGCCAGAGATGCTGAAGTAGTGGAGGTGGTGTGTTTCTGTGCAGTGTGACCTTGCTAACATAAATTCAAAGAGACTGTGGGAAAAATGTTTGCGTTAAGAATAAAATTTGTATAAAAATAGATGGTGAAATAAAGAGCATGAAAGTAGACACTTCAAAAGACATTTCACAGCAAGCAATATCTCACATTAAGTGTTTCACATTAGGAATTGCACTGTATTTTAGTGCTTTTTCTTCAATTTATTATCCCAAGTAGTCCCTCAGAACATTCCTCAGAGCTTCTGTCAAATTCCAGTTGCAAACCAATCTCATAAGGGAAGAAGTTTATGTTGCTAATTAGTAAGGCCAACTTGAAGATGAGCTCACAGTCCCAGAGGCAGCAATAAATTGTTCTAATCTCTGTTAAGAAATGAGATCTCCTTTTTCTCCTGTTCCCACTCAGTCAAACTAATATATGGAAACAATGCTGTAGTGTTGTGCTGCAAGGATAAGTCGGGGTCCTGTCCAGTGACAGCAAAAATAAGTTTTCAAATTACAAGATGATGTTCTTTAAGTCCTCATTACCAGAACTGAGGTTACCCCATTGGAGTGTGCTCCATAAACAACCAAGCTTCTTGGAAGAACTAAGTGTCTTTAATCTAGATGTCAGGACTCTGAACCCAAAGTTCTCCAAGTCCTTTAGTCTATTATCGACACAGACAAAGGCTGTGGGATCTTGAGAAGAAATTGTCAACATGTTTGTTCTCAATGGCTGGTCTTCTCACAAACATAGGCTCGTGAGACAGGAAGTCTATCTATACTCACCTGTATGGGTTTCAGGGAACTGGTTTTCAGCCATTTCTCTTTGTGTATGCTTTGTTGCATGCACCTGCTGTGCCAAATATTGCAATAGTTTCAGTGTTTGTAGGAGTGACAATTGCTACTATGGGACTTCAACAGATAGCTGGACATGTTTTCAGAGATCTAGTGGGAGTAGATTTTGGGATGACTATCCTGTTCCTTCACTTTGCTCCAGATTACCTATCTCCCACAGAACCTGGAAAAGAGCAAGTGAGTGCTCTCCAGTGGAAAGCAATCTTGGTTAAGCAGTCTATGACAATTATTTATACCAAGCTGACAGAATTCACACTGATGCATTTGAAAACTGTTCATGTGACCAGTCCTAGGAGCTCTGTTCAGGAGGTAGCAAAGCAGCAACATGTCAGTGATGCCCAATAAGCCTTAGACTTCTTTTTAAAAGGATGACTGAATGTTCTCATAGTCAGCTGGTTAGAAAAGCAATGCAAAGTGTGTGCCAACAGCATGCAATGTCTGCAAGCAACAAGTGTTATCCAAGTATTCTTAGGGAACCCTTGGTATGTTACAGTACCACTATAATACTTGAAAGTAGATAGTTTTATCTTCTTGACAACAACCAGGCTGACAACAATATACAGGAGCTGTGGCATTTCCACAAAGCAGAGATGTGGCAATAGCCTTACCAACACATTTAGGAAGGCTCTGAGTTTTGCTCTTTGACACAGATGTTCCTCAGTTTTTATTACTTGCAATTCTGGACCTGCAGATCAGATTATCATCATTAGGAGTTAACCATAGTATGACAACCTGGAGGTCAGGGCTTCACTGTGCTAGAAAGTGTGGAAGTATAACAAAGCCTGATCTCTGTCACAGAAGCCTGGCACTCAGAGTAGAGGGCTATTTTCTAGCATGGTGATAAAACAATCAGCCCTGGGGACCAGAGGTAATATGAAGCAGTGCAGAGGCAACCAGGAAAACAAGGATCACATCAAACCAGGTGTTATCTTTTGTCCTTATGCCAAATATCATTTGAATACAAAGGTAATTTATCCTTAATCTCTGCCCTGTATACTTCGCAAAGTCTCTTATTAGGGGAAAAATGCTGAGTATATCCAAGTTATCCCTCTGTCAGGGACAGATTGTTTCCCACAGTATATGTATTAACACTTTTCCATCCTACCTATGAAAGGACTTAACTGTTCTTACTCTGAAAATCAGGAGTAGATTTGTAGTAGCCTCTGCTTATGTCACTTTTCCTATATCCTGTTTCTATTGAGCTATGTAGTTTCTGTCTATCCAGTAAGTTTGTGGCCTTCAAATACTGTGAGGGTTTTTAATGTGATTTTAACCAAATAACACCTGCTGTTCTTGATTTATGTGTTGATCTCTTCAGCTCATTGATCACTTTTCTTATTTTTGTCTGTCCTCCTGATACTGGTAATGTCAGAATCCTTTTAGCTATATAAAGCCCAGGATTCATTGCAATAACACTGATGACATTACTTCTGTGATATACTCTGAAAGATTTGTACATCTTCACCCCAAGACAGGATGTCTTTTCATGTACCTGCTCTCTTCTGCTTGTTCACCATGGTACGCTCTCCAAAGAAGTGTTATGTTCTCCTTGGATGTAATACAGCGAGCAAGAAAAATTACAGATTTATTAAAACTGTGTCCAGAAATACTAACTTCAATCACAACAGTCCTGCAAGCTGTGAAACCTTCTCTTAAAAGCAAACCCAAGAAAGACTGCAAGAGTGAAAGGCAGGGTGGGGAGGGAGAAGCCCGCAGACAAACAGATATTTGGGAAACTTAAAAGAAAGCCTCCTGTATTTTCTTCATTACACAAACACTGTACAATCTCATAAAGGAAGCAACTGGCACTTCTCATCCTGGGGGAGGTTTGCTGGGCTGTGTGGAAGCTACAGCTACAGTGTGCCCTCTTATGGCAACACCAGTTGCTTTCTCTCTCAGTTTCACGTAAGGGTGTTAGAGAGGGAGGCGGCAGTTGCTTTGATTTTTTTGTTGTTCTCTTTTTCTTTTCCTTGAGAAAGATACATGAGAAGAAAATATTAACTCTGTGTGCTGTGGCATAGTTAGAAAACAGGCTGGAAGCTTCACATCCAGAGCACCAAGCAGTGCCCCATATGCCAAAGAAGATGAAGTAATGAACAAAACTAAAAGAGGCTAAATGCCATCATTTGCTGATGGTGTGTGGCTTTTATGGCAAGGCATACATACAGTGAAAAAGGATTGTTGGTTAAAGGCAATGCAGTTAACAGGTAGCATCTAATTAGTAGAGTGAAGGTGTTGCATGCCAAGCTCTGCAAATGTTCCTCTTTGCATTGCTACAGCATTTTGAGTAAGAGAATGGCTGAAGTATTTTCATTATTTTGCAAATATTCTATTATTTAACCTGTTTTGAAGATTGTGTTCCCATGGCTTCTTCTGCTCTTCTGCCTCTGGTACCTTGTTCTCCTCTGATGTATTCCCCTTGTTACTTCTCAATGCCACTATTACTTCAGAGCTCCCCATTCCAATACAACACTCCCACAGCTCCATTCCCAGTAGGACTCTCCTCCTCTGCTCACTGAAGATGCATCCAGTCTCCTGACATTTTCCAATGCACAAAATCATAGCTGGAATACTCTGGGACTCACAGCTCATCCTTTCACATCTTTTGTATCAGAACAGCTACATCAGTCTTGCTTATTTGTTATTGCCCCTCTGATCACTGAATGTTTTAAAGCACTCAGAAATTCCTAAGAGCTCAAGGCAAGAGCTATGATTGTGGCATTAATGCCTTTTACTACAGCAACTTGGCACTGTCAAAAAGAGGCAAGGGGAAAACTTATCTTTCCCCAGTTTCCTGGTCAGCCTTGGAGATCCAATGCACTCTGACCACTTCATATTTCCAGTTGCAAAGCTGACCTAACCTCATGTGTGTGAGAAAAATAAATCCATTCCCCTGCCAGGCTCCTGGCTTCTCCATCAGAATAAAACCTGGCACCACATGACAGTACGTGCAATTCCTCACCAACGACACTGCATGCTCCAAGCACAGGCTATTCCTAGGATGACCTGTCGTCCTGGGGTGCAGGTTCATAGTGGTGCCCAGGAGCTATGCACGCACACCCTGGTATTTCTGACTGCAGTGTATTTGTGTTTCTACTTTCCCTCTGGCTCTTTGCCTTTTATATTTACTTCAGAATGCCCATTCACCTTAACATTAGGAAAAGTAAAATAAAATAAGAAAACAGTCTCAACACTTTTTTTGTCAATCAGGCAGATTCTGTTGCAGCTCATTCTGCTGCAGTTAATCTTCCTAAAGTCTGTCCTTTATTTTAATAATATAATAATCAGGCAGTTCCAGTACCTCTGAATATTTACAACAAGATTGGTATTTACTGCAAAAAGGTGAAACGGTCTTTAGAAACTAGAAACCAACCTGCAGGCTCACTTTGGATTTAACTGAATCAAACCCTACTGGAGTTGTGCTAAAAAACTACAATAAAACTATCCAAAATGTGAATATTATCTTGTCCCTGTTTGCCTTAGAAATAAGGAGTGTAAGGTGATGCTGTCTAGAGTTACACCACTTCTGCCCAGCCCTTAGGAACATAGTTCATTGACCCTTAAATGTTCCTTTTGTACTTTCTGTTTGATGATTTGACAGGAATTTTGTAATTAAGTCAGCTTCTGTCACCAAGTTACAGTTTTCCATGTCAGAAGAAATGCTTTTTCTGGTAGATGGGGAGTGAGGATGTCAGAATGTGGCCCTTCTTATTAACCTGCACAGAAGCAGTTGAGGGTTTCACTGTTTAACATCATTCCCTGGTTGTATTTATTTGCTCTTCAAGCCTTGCATTTATTTTACTGTTTACAGCAAGGTTTGTGCTGTGGAGGAGATGCTGGTGGGGAAGCTCTAGGAAGAACAGAAAGGTTTCTGTGCCTTTGAGGTGTTTGTTCACATACCCCCAGCTTGATACGCAGCAAAAAAACCCCAAAACATTTAATTAGGAACACAGACCAGGAAAGGATCTTGTAGGCTACAGGGCCCAGTCCTTCACTGTCTCTGGTAATCATAAAATTTAATGCTTTTTACCAGACACATCAACCTTTCTTAAAGTTATGATAATTGTTTTTTCTATAGCTGTTCTAATTGGAAGGTTGCCCCAGAGCTTCCAGGTCTCAAAGCTAGAAAACTTAATTTCCAGTCTGAATTTATTCATGGCTAGCTTACACTCACCTGTCCTTTACCAAGAGACCTTGGTTTGCAATATCTATTCCTTCTTCTGTTTCATTATACCCTCCCCATATTTCTCAATGAAACTCCTTCATCCTTGTGTCTTCCTCTTGGTTGCTTTCCCTGTTACCCTGTCCCTACATCTGCTGCCTCTGGGGGCCCTCCACTCTTCTCCTTCCCTTTCATTGGACCTGTGTGACAACCACTGGTGATCCCAGTGACAAAAGGAAGGGGCTGTGTCTCAGCCAAGAAGCTCATCACCCCACTCTTGTCTCTGCTGCCAGTGGCTCTCTGTGAACATTTACTGGTTTCCTTAACTGCACTTGCCTGCCTTCATTCTTCCCTTCTTGTATTAACATACATAGAAAATGAAGGTGTGAATACTCTTACTTGAGTCATTACCTTAAGGCTTCTGTTTTTCTTCCTTTGCTTCCCCTCCAGCGGTCCCCAAAATAAAAGAATGAATTCTAAAAGGATAAAATAATATAGACCTGTGCAAGGAACAAGAAAACTCTCACCCAAATGAGTGCCAATAGCTGCCAATTCTAGTCTCTTGATTTTTGCTTTCAAGGCTGGGAAAGTCTCCATATATCTGCAGGGATATAAATGAGCTGATACTGGATAACACTCAAATGAATATGTTCTATGGGAGCTGAAGCACATTCTGCAGAATATGTGTAGACAGAATAAAGTCTACTAAATTACTTTACCCAAAATTGAAACCAAACACCTATCTCTTCTTAACAAAAACATGGAGAAAGCCATCCTTCATAATTCACAATTTAAGCAGAAGAAAACAGAAAAAAAAATTAAGGCCAAATTGCATTAGAAAGTGTCCCAAGGTGGGGACTACACAGTGAGGATACTTGGACATTGCCGTTGAGTTGGAGCACTGCATTGTCTCCACTTCCTCACTCATTCTCACCACCCTCAGGTTCCCAGGGAGATCCTTGTTTGTGCCAACAGTCACAGAGCTTCTTTCTCTCTAGAAAATATCACAGTTACTCAGAGTCCTGTCCCAGAGAGATGATGTGTCCAGCAATCAAACCTGTGCAGTGCTATGTTACCTGACAAACTTTACCAAATTCTGTAGATATTTTTTAATTTTTAATTTTACTAGAAGCAGTGTATGTGCTTTCACAAACAATGAAGCCTAGACCATGCCTCTGTGTACGTGTCCCACTCGAGTATGCTCTTTTCAAGCAAGGATCTCCTTTCCCCAAAGACATTTTGCTGTGAAAATCATATAATAATGGATCTGTGTTCATGCATGAGGCTGACTATGAAAATTTATCTGAGGCTACCTACAAATTTCCTTTCTCTTACTAATGAAGTCTACAGATTAGGGCACATCTAGAAAGCAAAATGTTGTCTGTAGAGATATGTCAATAAAAAGACAAAAAATTATTTCAGTAGAGGAGAAAAAAGGAAGGAAGGAAGGAAGGAGAAGGAAGGAAGGAAGGAAGGAAGGAAGGAAGGAAGGAAGGAAGGAAGGAAGGAAGGAAGGAAGGAAGGAAGGAAGGAAGGAAGGAAGGAAGGAAGGAAGGAAGGAAGGAAGGAAGGAAGGAAGGAAGGAAGGAAGGAAGGAAGGATGCATACGGTCTTTCAGAAATATTTTAAACTGCATTTGAAATGTCCAGTTTTCTAAATTGGCTCAACATGAAGATATCTCAGATAACAGAAAAATGCCCTGCTGTGATGGACAGATAAATCTGATTATGCTCACAATGCAAAGCTGTGAAATGAAATAGTATTTTCTTAAAGTAAGAGAAGTTCGGGACAGAGTATTTTCTTATGTTTAAGTTCTGGAGCTATCACTCTAGGCAAGTTGTCTGATTTCCACCACCAACTGGGAATTGTATCATAATCTATGAGGCATTACAGCAGTTGTTTATAAAATATTTGAAGCACCCTACCTGCATTGTTTCAGCAGTTGAAAGCAAGAATAGACCAAGATTTGAAGAAAGTGTGTGGGACAAATTTTCCATGGGTAAATAAGGGACTATGGAGGCTACACAACATCCCATTAGCACTGCCCAGTGTCACTGTCTCCCTTAATGAGACTAGTGCAGTCCCTCCACTTCTACATTCCTTTCCTGGCTGCCCCAGTGGAGAGGCACAGCAACAAGTTTTAAATGAGCCAAATCAGGTGATGAGACAGACTAACAGCAGCACTATTGTGAATTTATTCTGCTGCAAACTGCTGATCATGATCATAGAATCATAGAATCATAGAATTTTAGGAGCTGGAACGGACCTTATAGATCACCTAGTCCCAACACCCCCTGCCATGGATAGGGACATTTCCTCCCTAGACTAGGTTGCTCAAGGTTTCATCCAACCTGTCTTTGAACACTGCCAGGGTTGAGGCATCCACTACTTCCCCGGGCAACCTGTTCCACTGTCGCATGATGCCTGAAGAAAGTTATTTAAACCTTGCCCATCTATATTTATATTATGCTTCCAAGTGTGGTATAGCCACGTTGTTGGTTTTAGGCCTGTGAAAGGGTAGATGAAGTACATGGTGCACTGCCAGTGATGGTTAGCAGTGTACCCCTCTGCTAGTTGGTCATTAGGATATGTGGATCATTCCATGCATTTGCCCTCTTTTGAATGCAGTCTTGGGCAAGAAAAGTCATACCCTCCATGTATTCACATGTTCTCAGTAGCTTTGAACAGCAAATGTCCATGGTGGTGTGCTGGTGGGCACCGTGTGATTGCTCTCTGGAGGCACACGCTTTGGAGAAGGCACTGCATCTGCATAATCTTTTGTAGTACATGAATGCAGCAGATTTACAATTATAGGTACTTTTCACTGGTAGAAAAGGACAAGACAAGTACCTTTTGGGTACAACAGTACCAGTCATTCCATAGAGGACAGAATAGGGTGTGTGGGATATCAGTGTTTCTGTGGTCCTTTTTCTAATGGCTCTGAATATCCATTTTAACTGTTCATGACACCATGAGGCAGATGTTGAAAATAAATTATGTTAATAAAAAGGGCTACATCAAAGGAGACTAGAAGTTTAGGCTTGGAAGGACTCAGTGTACATGTCACTGTTTTTCCCACCACCTTGAGATCACAAGAAAGCTTCACCTGTCTCCTGCCAGTCTTGTAGTAATGTTAACTTGAGGTGCAGAGGCAGATGGGGTGTAAGCCCCATGGAGTTACACCCCTTTAATGACGTGTAAGCCCAATGGGGTGAGCTACACAGAGTGATTCTTCACCCACTCCACTGCTGGCAGGGTGGCCTCTCACCTGGCCTACCCCCTAAAGCCTGTTTGAGAGGTGTTTAATGTGTCTCTCTAGTCACTGTATGGAAAATCCCATGAGCTTATGTGGAGGTTTCAAGCGAAATGGGATCCCTGGGCTCATGCCAGTCTGCACAACTGGGGAGGACGAAAACCCATTTCTCCCCTCTCCTGCCATCCTGAATTATTTTCTGTGCCATCCTTTTGCTTTCTCACAGGGGATAGAGACCACCAGGAAGCACATTTAAAAATCATCTGTGGCACACAGAAGGAGAAGAGAGAAAGTTGTTGGTACATTTCAGCAAGCCTCGTTAAAAACATCTCTAGGCACTACAAAGTGCATGTTATCAATATGCATATGTGATGTCTCTGAGGCAGAGTTGCCTTTAAGGTACATATTCAGCAGGCCCACATTTTCCCATGTGAGGCAAGGAACAACAGTGAATCATATGTGTAGGAGGGAAAGGCCTTCTGGCTATGTACAGTATTTATTCCCTTTTGTGTCTTGCTTCCCCCCCTCCCCTCTTTTATTAATGGCTTTTGCAATTAGTGGTAACAGGGTATTGCTAGCTGGCAGAAAGCTGTGACTTCTGCAGTCGATTCTTTGTGGGAAGCTGGATGTATAAGGGAAAGGAAACGATGCTTGTGTGCTGGCTTTGCTCACCCCTCTGACCCCCAAGCAAGAGCCAGCCAGCGTGCTATTTGTGCTCAGCACTTGCCTCCCCAGCTGAATGTCACATTTCTTGACCTCACAAAAATACACATACAGATGTAGAAACGCAGAAGGTGAGGCTTGCAGTGCACACATTAAAAATTCCTACTGAAGATGTCAGCAGGAGACCCAGGGAAGCTGGAATGTGAAGAAGTATGGCACCCTGCTCTGCCTGCAACCACAAGTTGGCTGGGATTTTATTTCTCATGGGGTTCCATCCCAGAACCATTAGTGCTGGAATGTATTGCAAAAAAACAGGCAGATGCATCAGCACAAGTAATGTATGCTATGGTGTCTTGGAATGTTAGCTGAGTTTCTGATGAGCTGATGGGACAGAACTGGAGTTCAGCATCTCCCTAAGTGTCAATCAATAATTGTTAATGGATGTAAACAGAGACATGCAGTCAGTAGACAACAGGTTGCCTGCAGTGTCCTGGTTTCAGCAATAATTTACAGCTTAGCAAGATGGAGTACCCAGGAGGGTGTAGATGTAATGGAAGAACTCCAGTGCCCCAGCAGTCAGAATATTGTGGCAGTGGGGAGGTTGTCCAGGAACCATATGTCTAATAGGTGTGGGGACTAGCAATGTGATTCCCAGGGAATATGGCAGAGGTAAAGGGCAAGCCATTCCAGGAAATTGGCTGTTAGGTTACTTTAACAGAATTATGTAGTCTAGAAGCAACAAGATCCAGTACCAATGTGCATTGATGGAGAGCTTGTGCAGCTGTGACTGTCTAAAACCCGTGGAAACATATATATATATCCCTGGGACACAAGCAGTGAAGAGTTACAGCTTCCTTACAGTTTCTTCTTCTCCCTGCCTTCCCTCCCCACTTTCCCTTTGTTCAGCTTCTGAGAAAGAGACACTTCTGCTAAAGCTGAAATGTCATAATATAAGACACTGTATAATTACGGGAATATAAGTGACCTAACCATTTTTAACTCTGAATAGAGCAAAAGAATTAAGAAGAAACATGAAAGCTGGCAGTGCTATCATTTCCAAGCACTAGTTTCTCCCCCACTTTTTTGTCTTGCTGTAAAAGAAGAGGGGCACTGGCAAGAGGAGAAAGAACAGCAGGGAAAATGGGCAGGTGAAGTGAACAGGGTGAGGCTCATAGGAGAGGCTGTGAGAGACGTTGCAAGAGGGAATCAGAGACAACTGCTCATGGGTGAGAAAAGAGAATCTGGAAAAGAACTGAAAGGTTTTGAGGCACCAGTGAGTGGAAGTAGTTGGCAGTTTCCTGACAAAGAGGAAAGGATGTAATTTCTTTCTGTGGAAAATGCTGTTTTAATAACTGTCTATCAGATATTATTTCTTTGAAAAATTTCAATTTTACCTGACTCTTATTTTAAATTTGTGTTGGGCAGGAATTGTCACGCAGCTGGAAGCTGACATTTCTGTCAGGCTCTTATCATTCACGTTTTCTACCTAGAGGCAAAGAATGTGAGATCCTTCCAATCTGGGAGCTACAGCTGGGCTGATGGGGAGGCACTGAGCCTGGCGCTTGCTTCCAGCCATCTGCCTGGAAGCCTCACTCCATGGCAATTCTCTCCCCCTAGGCAAAAGTCAGGCTGACAAGAGCCTTTCAAGACAGCAACCAACAAATCAAATAGAGTCTTTGTTCCTTCAGATTGGAATGTTTCCCTTTTCCGCCCAAATGAGACATGGATGTACAAACAATTTTGTGAGAAAAGTCTGACTCTACAGATGACCTTAGAGAGTACAAAGGTCCTTTGGTACCTGCTTGCCTGTGCTTCCACTAGTTAAATTTCTTGACAGACCAGTTATTTAGCCCCTGAATTTCACACGGTTGTAAGCAGGACCAGTTGCCCTGGGGAAAAGGCTCCCCGGTACACAATTCTGTCCCTGGGAAACAAAGGAATATGCTTGACTTCTCATCTCCTCTGCCTCCTCAGAGTGCCCATCATGGTCATTTGCTCTGCTCTTACTGTGATGGCTCTCCAGCTGACAAATTAAGCAGGGCACTGTAAAACTATTACAGCCTGGCATCAGTGCTGGAATACATAGACTGTAAATTCCATTGGCTGTGTTAGGCACCATAATCCAACTTACCTGACTCCTGCAGGGTCTGTTAGTTTCTGCAGAGGGCCCCACAGACCAGGCTCTAGTGGTTGACCATGCAGATTGTTTCCCACCAGACTACAGCTGTAGCATCCTCCAGGAAAAGATGATTTTGAGCAACTGGGAGAAAGCTTCTTCATGACACTTCTGAAAAATAAAACTTGATAGAGACTTTTTTCCCCAATCTATTCAGAATACAATGAGGTCTGGGCACTGAACTTTCAGAAGGAGGTACGCCAAGTGGAGACAGTCCAGAGGAAAGTAAAAAGAATAATCAGAAGTCTGGAAAATGGGATGCTGGAAAGACTAACCTGAATAATACTCAGTCTCTAGAAGAGACACCTGAGGATACTTAGAGACATGTTAAACATGGTCTGCTGTGATGGAAAGATTAGGAAAAAATGGATTTCATTTCAAACAATTCATATGGAACTTTGGAATTTAAAAGTATGAAGAACATATTGATGGGAGAATTTTCCAAGTAGATATCCTTGGAGATCTTCAGGAACAAATTAGAGAAAGATCTGTCAGAAATGACGGTACTGTCAGAAATGTTAGTATCCTGTCTTGGACAGGTGAGAGGGCCAGGTGACTTCTGAATGTGCTTTCCTGCATGATGTTTGTGTGTTCTATGCTCTTTGATGGGAATCCATGGTTTCGGTTTGCATGCTTTTTCTAGACATTAAAGCTGATCATGAAGCAGATATGTAGAGAAAATCCAAAGCGGGGGGAGGGGGAACAGAAAGGTAGAGGAAGTCTGGGCAGCTTCAAACAAGCTTAACAGACTGTCTGAACCCTGAGCAGGGGAGACTCCAGGCAGCTACTCACTGGTTATGCTAAGGACCCAGGCGTATGCCTGAGAGTTGTATGAAAAATGTTTTGCAGTCAGGACTGACGTATCTGCTGGTTTGGCTTTGCCTGCACTACGTTTACCTGTGTTAAATAAACAAAGAAAGTGCTCTAAGTATTGCTCTAAGAGTGAATAATAAGTGGAACATTTCTTCTTTTGTTAGTCGCTCATGTCCTTGCTTATTAAGCATCAGGCTGAGCAGCCAAAGGGAGTGTTTGAGACATAAGTGCCGGAGGGGACTCCCACTGCTGAAAGCAACCAGCAAGCAGCTTGAAATGTGCTACTTCTATTCCTGGAAGACCGTGATGATCAGAAATACAAGCTCTGTGTCCTTTACTCCCTGCCCTTTCTTCTCTTTCTCCTGCTCCTCCTCCATCCCTTTGAATAGCATTCATGAAGTTCAAAACTCTTTTGTAATGGCAAAGGGGTGACCAATAGAGCAAAACTGTTGTTTTGTCTTTGGCTAGCTAAATTAGCAGAGATCAGTTTTGGACAAACTCCTCATTTTAGTTAGTGGCGAGATAAGTACTAAGATTTGCCCTGCTTCTCTGTGTCTGTAGATTCAGTTTTCAAATCACTGCACCAAGATTCCTTGGAAAAGTCTACAATATCAAGTCTATCAAGATTCATTTGCCTTTTCAAAACCAAATCTGCCTCTCATAAAAAGAAAAAGCATGCTTATTCAATACTCTGAAAACAACTGCTTACACCAGACCTTCACATGTCTTTTTTAAGTAATTTCCTCATGAAAGCCTTATCAAATACCTCAGGACAAAGCCAAGCTTTGTTAGTCCTATCAAGAAACATGAGTTCCAGTTCTAAGGAAACAGGAACAACACAGGAAAAATTTTCTGCCCCTTTTCAAATGTCTGTTAAGATTTTTAGCCCTTTCACAGCTGCTGATCACAACTGCTTGCTATGACCCAGAGAGCAAGACACAAATCTATACCTGACACTTCCCCAGAAACTAATTGGAGCCAGTGCAGACACTGTAAAGTGCTCCCTTTGCAAAGCAACTGCACAACAGAGAGCTGATCTAATGTGAAATGAGCAGTGCTGTGCTTTACTTTATAACAACTCACTCCTGCAAGTATTGCCAGATGTTTGCAAATGTTCTATAAGTCTCCCATCTAACATTAACCAATCCTTCCAAAACTTTTACAGCATTCAAAGACTGAGGGTGCTGTTTAGATACTGCTGGCAGAAAAAAGAGAAAAGGGGAATTATATAGCCCTATTTCTTTTGTTATTTCTGCCATTAGTAACAGGGACAAAACCACCTGAGTGATAAAGAAGTCCACAGTGCTACTGAGACACATGATAAGAATTTGATTTTCAAGTCTCTTACCTAAATTACATACTTCAGCCTCAGTAATGTGAGCTGCCCTTCTATTTAGTCATGTAATTGAAAAGACTGATATTTCATTGCTTGTGTATGCCATAATTTTGCCAAGAAAGAGCACCTACCTATGCAGATAATACTTATTAATACACAGATTAAGTGTCTCAGATAAAAGTCTGTTGACACTGTTCCCTAATATACTCCTATTTGTAGGCAGCAGAGTGAAACGTATTGACCGCTTCATCCTTCTTTGGAACAGCTGCTTGAGGATTTACCTGCAATTACCTACTGAAAATGAAATAAAAGATTAGTGGAAATGAGATGTCACTTTGGACTTACAGCTCCTGTTGCTAGGGCAACCTTAGAGTTAGCATCCTGATGAGGGCAAAAATTGCAGTAACCCAGCTGAACCTTTGTCAGCATCGTGGTCAGCAGAGCTGCAGATAGCCTGTTTGTCTGGCCAGGGATGGTGATTACCCACTGTGGTGTCCTGGTTGACTGAACAGCCCTTTCTGAGGGTGCCTCATCCAAACACCAGCTTACAAAGATTCATAGCAGGGACTGTGTAACTGAATTACACAAATACAACACCAGTGCAATTAGATGGGTAAAAGGGAAAGACTGATGGAGGAGGGAGATTAATTATGTTTAATACCCACTACTCCTAGTACCAAACATTTCAGAGCTATCCAGGCACCCAGTGCCTGCCAACAACTCCTGCAAGAACACATTTCATGCAGGAAGAACAACGATGGAGAGACATCAGTCAAGTGAGAGCTTGGCAATAAAACCTGCAAAAGGACTTGAAACAGTGGAACGAGGCCAAAGAAAAGGAAAAGTATTCTTATATGCTTATGCCTAGGCCTCCAGAGAGGGAAAGCAGGTGATTATGCAGAAAGCAATGGAGGTGGGAAAGGAAAAATAGTGTTACATCCTCCCTATGGAAGCAGGTGTCACCTCCTTACACCATCCAGAGGAGGAGACTCCTTTGCATTTCTAGAGTGTCAAGGGAACTAATTTCAGGAAATCCTGACTCTCCCACTTTTGCTCATATTGGGGAACTCTCTTAGAGTATCTCAGTGCCTGCAGCTTCACTTAGGTGTGGCCAGCATAGCACTCCTGACACTGTAAGACATTGAAGAAAGCCCTCACTTGGGTAATGGCACGGAAACAGGTTTTACACAAGTTCAGAGGCTTCAGAAGACAAGTTAATGCATTTCATTTGTGGAGTGTGAAAGCTGTCAGGGATTAGCCTGTCAGCATGAGGGAATTAATTGCAATCAGTACTTGACTGGATTCAATGAAATAGATGCTGCCATACTTTTGTACTTCTGCTTCAACTCTATTAGGGGTATAACTTTTAAAAATGCCCTAGTTCTCAAAGAGTTACTGTAAGTGAGTGGGCCATTTTGTTTTTCAAAGCTTTTGCTAATATAGTGCATTTCCCATCATTCCAGACAACACAAATAGTGAACTTGATCTACATGCAAGTTAGAGTGTTAATGTATGAAATTGTCTCATCTTTAAATGATTGAATTACTTTGTCTCTGCCCTTTGGAAAAGAATCACCATTATTAAGAAGTGAAATGCAAATGATGCATGATCAGTTCATGACCAGAAACACCAAAACCAAACCACTTCATTAGTTCTTTCTTCTTTAAAGTTACCAAAGTGCTGGCTTCTAAAAATAATCTGGGATTAGTATCTTAAATATGCACAGACATTCTTGCATTCCTCTACCCACAACTTCAGTACCAAAAGAAACGTTGTAAATGCCAGTGTTGAAAGGAAAATTGCATTAAGAGCTCAGGAAATACTGCCTGTCTGTGCACTTATGACACATCTTACAGATTTGAAAACTTTAGCACTGAAATTTAATGCATTTTAGTAGTTGACCTCAAGTCTTTTTTGCAGCAGTGACTTCACTACTGCTTCCAGCAGTCCACCATATCTTTCTGTAATAGATTACACCATGTTGTGTAAGGTGTGGCAAAAAGGAGGGTGAACCTTTTCCTTAGCCATCACAGGTCACAGCTAAATGAGTCATTATACTGAAATTCTTCCACAGTGTCCCAGGCCTTAAACACTGTGAAACTTGCAGCTATGAGTGTGATGTGTTTCTAAACTGAGAACTTAAATATTTGCATTTTTTGGGTGGAAAACTTTCTGATCTCAGTAATTCTAAGAAAACTGTCATCCACTTACGAAATTTGATGAAAACAATTTCTTATTTTGTCTTACAACTCTGTTTAATTCATGAGAATTTTCTTCTCACTTTTCTTTTTTCCATTAGCTGCAGGGAAGAGACCTTCCATTGGAAAAATTTGTGTGTGTGTGTGTGTGTATGTATATATATATATACATACATATATATATACACATATATACACACATATATATTGATCAGTCTCCAGTGGTGATTTGACTGGTTCATAGCAGTCTAACACAGAAACTTTGTTACTTTTGAGCACACCAAAACCTTTCATAAAAGTAAGGAATCAAAATACTGTAGTGTGTAATATATTACAATATATTCTACTCATAGCCATGTATCTCTTCTGTCTGAAGAATTGAAGGTTCAGTAGTAACAAAATAAGTGAATCTTATTATGTATGGAAACACAGCTGAAGGGTTGCTGTTCCAGATATAATAAGAGGATTTCCTTTGTTCTTTTCCCCATGAGTTTTAGCAATTCATTATAAGCTCAAACAGTAGACAGTCCAAGGCATAAAAACTCTCCTTAACCCAAATGAGTGAAAATGTAAAGTCGTTTTTACTACCCACACATCATACAATAGTACCAAGGTGCTATTCACACCATGATTTCAGTGGGTTGACCACAGCCAAACACCCACACAGGTCCTAGCTCAGTCCCCTCTTTAACTGGGTCTCTCCCCTGATATTATGCTCTGAGAAATTTGCTGTCACATTTGCTCTGAGTGGCCATCCTTTGTGTTCCTGCCTATCTTTCCAGTAAGGTCTGATTAGCAGAGGGCCTCTCAGATCTGGAGTGTGTACACTGCAGACAAGGTCTGCCTCATACCTACTGCCTTGTACTGGCACACAATCGGAACTTCCTCACTCTCCTCTCCCAGCACAGGGGGAAAATTCGAGGAAAACAAGAAGACTCATGAGAGAAGATCCTCTGTTCCTCTAACACTGCCAGACATGCTGCCCCAGAGGAGAAGAGGAAGGCAGGCCACTGCCTTCAAAGACACCATGGCTGAGACAGAGACCCAGCTCCCAACTCCAGTGATCATCCCAGTAGGCAGAAGGAGCACTGGAAGCAGAGGTCAACAGGTCCATACCAGCAGTCATAATTAAAAGATGAAGGGAGGATTTGTGGCTGCATTTTTCATTTCTGGTGTAGTCAAGTTCCCTTTTCTTGAATATTCAACACCAAAACGCTGGGAAATAGTACCGATCTTAGTAGCTTGTGTAGTATGTGGATACGGAATATAAAAACTGTCAGCAGAAGACCAACATAAACTATTTTTAACTCCAGTCATAGAGGAAGTTCATTATTATGTGCCTATCCATCCATGGTGCCTCATGGCATTCAGAGCTGCAATCCAAGCTGGGATAGGGCTTTAAATAAAAGATCACCACTTTAGCTGAGGCTTTTGTGATACTTCCTATGGTCTACAACAATAAGAAGTTCTGGAATTTTTGCTCCTGAGATGGCTGGTTATATTCCGTGCTGATAATAGATGCATTTTTCATATAAGAACAGTGAGGAAATTCTGAAGCAGTGACAGATAAAGTTTCTGCAAAACTAGGAAAACGCAGCAAGGAGACTGCAGCAAGGCACAGAAGAGACTATATACCTCTAGTGAAGAAAATTATTCAGTGTGTGCACCTTAGTAAGGAGCAATCAAAAAAGGAGTGGGATTCCACTAGAATATTTTAACAACGGGATGCTTAAGTTCCTGTATTACTAGAACTCTCCAAAAAATAATGTTCAGAGACAGGTGCTGACTGAATTAAGTGAACAACCATTGCACACAGAAGCAGCAACCTTTAGGAAAAACACATTTGAAAATATTTCTCACAAGCATTTATCAGACTAGAATTTTGAAGTTTTCATGTTCCTTCTGTCCAAAGAATAGCTCCTGGAAATGTCTGTCCTGGTGATGAAGACAGAAGTAAAATTTATGCTACACAGCAAAAAGGAAAAAGACATCTTCAGACTACTTTAAGATTTTGTAGTCTAGCACCAAAGGCAAAACAAAAACTAGAAATCCCGATTCCCTTGAAATCGATAGCAAAAATCCATTTAATTCAGTTGTTTTAGGATTTTACACCAGAGAGGCATAAAGAGACTGTGGATACAAAATATGTGTACCAGTAGCCACCACAGCTATGCTACATTTAATATATGGGCTATAATATAGGCAGGTGACCCTGCTCAGATCCTACTGTGGCTGATCTAATTAGTTCAGGGCTAGTACACTAGTACAGGTGTAAGCATAAACTAAAACACACACAGCAACTATTAATATGAGATAAATAAACTTTTACAGGCATTGACATTTTGCTGTGTAAAGACTACTCCAAAAAGAAAGCAAAGGACAAACTTTGGTGAAAAGTTCTACTTGT
>NW_008663562.1:19530-20120 GCF_000695815.1 Acanthisitta chloris
TCTTCTAAACAGTGGAATTTGAAGCTGAACATCTGTGAAATGAATATTTTCAGTACATGCTAATTCAGAATGTGCTGCAGGCAAAAAAGGTGCAGCAGCTGTGAGCACCACAGGTTCTGGTTGGGTGCCAGTACAAGGCAGTAAGTACACAGCAGACCTTGACTGCTGTGTACTTACTGCCTTTTACTGGCACCCAACACTCCAGATCTGAGAGGACCTCTGCTGAACATTCCTTACTGGAATGATAGGCAGGAACACAGCAGGAAAGTCACTCAAAGCAAAACTTACTGCAAGCTTTTATATATCCAGGGAGAGATCCAATTAAAGAATCAGAACTCAAAAGCCTATGAAAATTTGTGGTGATTAATCCAATCAGTTAAAAGTGATATAGGAAAAGAACAAGTTTAAGAAACTTCCACAGAAGCCAAGAATAAGCGTTGACCACTAGCAGGATCAATTTTCTACTCAACAAAGAGGCTGCACATGGAAAAAAAGTTTGGCCCTGGGTTTCCTGTACATATATATGCATATATATATGTATATATACACACATACACACATGTATATGTATATATATATATATATATATA
>NW_008663562.1:20162-50113 GCF_000695815.1 Acanthisitta chloris
TTTATATAAATACAAGGGATGAAGAAAAATGATGACAAAATTATTCCAGTGTTGAAAGTCCTCAATAATTACAGAATGCTTGGTTATATTAAACAAGCAGCAACAGGTCACATCTTATTTTGAGGATCCAGTGGGTTAGATGTCCTCTGTGGGTTAAAAGTAATTGTATGTGTTACATATAATACTCGGTATCCCTCTTTGGAAAGATCACATCAGCTGAAATTTAGACAAATGCTAGAGAAAATGAAGTGCTGTATTAATTTCTGTATGGATCCAGCTAACTATACTTGGGAGCAGAATTGTAGAAGAGGAGGGGACTGGGGAAAGGGAGGGATGGAAACAGAAAGAAGGAAAGGGGGACAGTGAGGAGGTACCTGCTGAAGATGAACAGGGACGGATGGGGTCAACAAGAAAAAGAAAGCAGCCAAGACGCAGTGGCAGAGTGGCAAGAACAAGTCTGACTTGATTAAATCTAACTGAGGCAGGAGCTGTTGTCACCACTGCAGCAGGAAGCAAGGTAGCACAGGTCACCACTAGCCTGAAGAGCTGGAAAGACTTCTGATCACACCCAGTGCAAGCATGAGCAGGATGTCCTGCAGAGCCTATCTCAGCACACAATAAAAAGGGGCAAATATACCTGAGTCCTGGTTATTAGTGCTGACTGGGTCCTGGAATAAGCCCAGAACAGATAGGGAAGGAAAGAGCAAATCGCAAAAATGTAGTGAATTAAAACCTTCCTGAAAAAGTGAGAAGGAAGAGTAGGAGCCAGGACTCCTTTTTTGTCTCCATTGGGACAACACCAACTTTCACCTACATTTGCTCTCAGTGTCAGTAGGACTCCTGAACATGGGAAATTGAGAAGTACCCTTTAGTAGTTTCAAGTACTTTCAGCCTTGTTCCTGCTTCCTTGGGTATGGAGGGAGATGACAAAAATGGTTTGAGACCCTACCATGTGATCATGAGACAGTTTCTTCCATGCTTGCTCCTGAAGCTGTGGCCTCCTCTCCCATCTCAAAGTTACCTGTGACGACCATCTCCTCCTGCAGGGAGCCAGGTGTGCAGGAGCTCTCCTTTCTGCCATGCTCATGGAAAGATCCTGGTGAAGAGGCTGCCATTCAGCGGCTAGCCCCACTGACACTGGCCACCCATCTTCATTGTACTTGAGAGGATTTAACCACAGGACTTAGTGAGAATAAAGAGATGCTGTAATGGAGGTGCTGAACACAATACTCTTCTCCTGGGATATAAAGCACCAGCTGCAGAGGAGGCATGATAGGAGTCTGACCCTTCAAGATCTACCTACACACAGTAGGTATGCATATTTCCTCTCTCTATCTTGACCTTTTTTAGGCCACATCCATCAAGTAGTTTAGGGTGCCACTTTCTTGTAATAATTAGTGATAGGACTAACAGAGGGAAGAAGGTAGAACACTTTTTCTTGACCAAGTTAAAACCAGTCCTACGCAAACCTGAGTAAAACAGATGAATATGCATGTGCTAGTTTGAATATGTGGTTTGTCAGCTATTTGCCTACATGTATTTAACACCCACAGAAGGCCTAAGGCAGCAGCCATAGACTTTCTTCCAATTGCTTTTTTCAGAGATCTTACAGAAACCCCAAAGGAGTTAAATTACTGCCATTATGATGCTATGAATGACTGACAGAATTATATTGCTCTCCAAAGCATTGGCTGTCTTATTGTAAGCAAAAGTGCAGCTAGTACATAATGACTTGGGAGTAATTCTGCTGGACCCCCAACTATGGCCTTTAGCTCAGGAAAGTTAGTTTCTGTTTGTTATGTAGTCATTTTTCTTTCTTTCTGTGTTATAGGCCTCAAAGAGTGACCCCCTCAAAGCTGGGTCTTGTCATTAACTGTGGTATTTCAGTACCTATATGTAGGTGCAGATAACTGACAAATTAGGGAAGATAATTCTGTTTCCTCCATCTTTTGCCTCATCCGTTTAAGCTAAGTGTAAAATAAGTTTAATTTGGACTTGGCTACTCGACAATAGAAGTGTACATAATTTTTAAGCTGAAACATTCTCTGATTCAGCTCCTTGACAGAAGAAAAGGTTTTTGTTTCTAGGACAGGGAGGGCTGGAAACTGAAGAAAAGGAGAAGGAGACAGTGGAGAGACAGAAGACAGGAAAAGGGGACCCTGACCTTAATGAAACAATTTTGTGAATGGTTTATACATATTTATGGTTTATATATAGTAAGTAACAATTTGGATAAAATCTTGATTCTGATAAAATTAAGGATAAAAGTAACTCCCATATGAAATTAATTTTAAGAGAAAGAGAGCATGAAATCCCATTTGTATATACCATTTCAATTGGGACCACAGTAAATATTTTACATTCTACAGCCATAATGGAGAGATACCTGGGTAACAAAACACATCTTAGAAATATAAAGGAACCTTTGTCCAAGGCATGTATCTCACAGAAATCTTTGTGTCCCCTCCACCATCCACTTTGGGACACAGCATGTATCTGCATGCCTTTGGGAGAGGGATCTATACACTTATAGCTCTGGGGTTCATTTGGAGAGCTGATAATTATTGAGACTCTCATGTGTCTATTTCACTGGCTTATCCTGTCTCCCTTTAAAATATCTGAGTATAGATGTGTGCTGACTATGTAGCCGTCTTGATACCACCATTTTCTAATAGACATTTGGTATCATGTTAATTTGATGCCCAGCATCAATGATGGTGCCCTTTTCTTTTGAGAGCTAAAGGGTTTCCTTTTGTTAAGTAGTAAGCTAGTGAGCATGCTGAAAAAAGAAAAGGGAACTAGGGAGGTGGCACTGTGGTTATTTGACAGTTTCCTGCCAAGGCCCATAGAAAAAGAAGTGTAACACACAAAAAATTTGCAAAGTGATAGATGAGAACCCCAGATGAATGGCTTTCAGGTGGAAAAGTTTTGGGGAAGGACATTACTGAAGAAAGAGATGGAGGGAAAAGGGGATGATGCAGCACCATGGGGAGATCTGAGTTCTACCGGGTGCCCAGTGTAGGCATGAGCTGCTCCCGTTGATTGAAAAGAAATACTGTCTTCACATAGGTATTATGCAGGAGATTTCAAAACCATTCCAGAAACTCCCACAACAATGAGGTGTTCCTAATCAGTAAATAACACAATTTCTCAGTCATTGGAGGAAAACTTATTTTACTAGACTCTTAGCTGCATGTTACAGACTGGAGCCTCTTTGTTACCTGAATCCTAGATATTGCACTTTTTCATAGAACAGTTGGTTTAGAAACTACTAGTATAAATTCAATTGCTTTGAAAAATAAACATTTTCATTGCAAAATTTCAAGTGCTGCACTGTTACATTAGACTTCATTAGAAAATTTGAATTACTTTTCTTCTTCCTACCCTGTCAATAAAATGTCAATGTAGCTTCCTAATCAATTGCAGTATTTAGAGTAAATCACTTCGTACTGGGTATTTTAATGCATTTTTGGCCTGGTTTTCACTTTTGTAGTAAAATGAAACTGGGTTTGCATGCTGTTCGGGTTGGGTTGGTTTCTTTAATTTAAACAAAATCTTTTCTACTCCTGCCATTCCATTGTGCCAACTTTTAACCCAGGAGGATGGTGAAACATCTGCAGAAACTCAAATATTAGCCAGACTGATCCCCTCTGTACAAGGCAAATAAGCATTCTGTAAATACAAACCCTGCTTGTTGATTTCCAGCTTCAGACTTCTCTCTTCTTTGCACTGGAAATAACTTTAAGAAAATTTCACTTATCTGTGCAAAATCACAGGCTTTGCCCTGGGGCCTGCAGAAGGCCTACAGAAGGGATCAGTCTCTTCCAAGGTCTTTGTTGACATCCTGCAGTCAGCATCCCTTGCCTCCTCCCATGGGTCTCTCACAAGCATCACAAGTGGAAATCATGCCCAGAAATCCTCTGTTATGCACCTGCTTTCCATTCTGCTTTTTTCCTCATGGCCAGTTAGAAGCCAGGGTATTCCTTGACTTATCCTTCCCTTCATTGAATGGCTCTGAGTGCTTGTTTTATACATTCAAATCCAGGCTCTTGCCTGTTCTCAGGCATTTCTCAGATCATCTTTAAGCTCTCTGTAAATATGTAGTATAACCCCAGTTACAGCTGCCCCTCCCCTTTTGTGTATAGGCAGACAGTTTCTACATTTAAGATGTGAAAACAGATGCAAAGACTAAGATATAACTGCAGTAATGTCGCCTTTAGTTAATGAAACATTTGGAGCAATTAAGAAGCAGTAATGTAACGGATCAGGAGCAAATGTTGGCTCTATTACATATAGCTATTACACTTGTATCTTGACTTAATTTTTTGCTAAGTTCTATATTTTGGAAGCATAACGCAAAATTAAATTTCAGGGCTGCTGTTTACAAAATCTTGGGGTGTGGGTGTTATTATCTTTATTATCTCTATCATCTATACTATGCTTGCCTTCTGTATCTTCTACACTTTCTGCATCATCTATATCTATAATATGGGTATTATTATAACCCACCAAGGCTACGAAACTTAGCACACAGAGTTGTAGCACTATGCTGTAAACAAGCATTTTGTTTACCCAGAGCTCCTCTTTTTCTTTTTTTAATAAAGATCCTTAGGGATTAACTCTGGTGTTCATTTTGCAAGACATGCTCCCCCGAGGTCCATCAGGCAGTGTGCAGAACCCAGGGAACTCTGCCCATGGCGAAACACTGCAGCTTCAGAAACAGCTGCTGAGCTCTGCAACACGTTTCCAGGCCCTCCTGCCCAGCAGTTCCCCAGTCTCTCCCGTTTGGGATAAGAAATACCAAATGGAGCATGCAGAATAGAGAAGCTGGATCTTTGCTGTGCATCTGATCTCCAGATGGAACCTTCCAGCCTGCTTTCTGGAAACACTTCCAGGAAGCAAGGGGTTGAAAGAAGTGAGGAAGCATCTCTATCAAAGCTTGGGCATAGAACAGAACATAATAGAATACAACAAAATAAATATTTCAGTTTGAAGGGACCTACAATGATCATCTAGGCCAGCTGCCTGACCACCTCAGGGCTGACCAAAAGTTAGAGCAAATTATTGAGGGCATTGTCCAAACGCTGTTTAGACATTGACAGCTTTGGGGCATCAATCACCTCTCTAGGAAGTTTGTTCCACTGTTTGACCACCCTCTCAGTAAAGAAATGATCCCTGATGTCCAGTCTGAACCTCCCCTGGCATAGCTTTAAGCCATTCTCACATGTCCTGTCACTCTCCCAGGGAGAAAAGATCAGCACCTCCCTCTCCACTTCATCTCAGAAAGCTGTAGGGAACAATGAGGTCATCCTCAGCCTTCTTTTTCCCAAACTAGACAAACCCAAAGTCCAAAGCCACTCCTCATAGGACATGTCTACCAGCCCTTTCACCAGTTTTGTTTCCCTCCTCTGTATGCAACTGGATGAGGCATGGAGACAAAGTTGTTTAGCGGCAGTGCTATTTTTCCTTCTTCTGACGTTCTTTGATCAGTGGTAGAAGAAAGCAGCTCTTCATGTGCTTATTTGATGTAAGCTTCTTCCTGAAGCTTTGCTGTGTACTTTGAAAAGGTCTCATCTTGGCAACAGAGGCAGAGATGAAGATGCTACAGCCTGCAGCAACTACTGCCTCATTTCCTGAGTCAGTTTCTCTTTGGCTGCTACTAGATTTCTGCCTGAGGAGCTCTGGGATCCAGCATTAGTAGTGGTATCATTTGTAAATTGTGGCATTGGCTTGGTGGAATGCACAGTGATATTACTATATCCAGAATTATGATGCAACATGAACCATAGAATCATAGATGGAAGGGACCTTTAAAGGCCATCTAATTCAATCCTCCTGCAATAAGCAGGAACACCTTTAACTAGATCAGGTTGCTCAGAGCCCTGTTCAGCCTGACCTTGAATATTTCCATGGGTGGGACATCTACCACCTCTCTGGGAAACCTGTGCTAGCGCTTCACCACATTCATTGTAAAAATTCCTTCTCTATATCTAGTGTGAATAAGGCAGTGACTGACAGACCGAGCACACTATATGCTGACTGAAGCAAAACATTTACTGCTGTCATCCTCATTCAGTCTCCATTGTAATAATTTTGCTCTGAAATATTCACACAAATGTGTGCCTCTGTCCTACCGCACTACTCCATGCAGGAGAATGAAAACTGGGATAAAAATATCATTTACCTCACCAAAAATATGCCATTTCTCAGCTACTCCAGAGAATCTGGACATTGATTAGGTGGGAGTAAGCAGTTAAAAAGCTTAGAGATCTGCTAATGGAATATCAATACTACCAACCTTGCAGGTTGAAAACTCAGGATATCCACTCAAAGGATCCTGTGAGATTGTTCTACTTTCTTTCAAAACCTCATTATGTTCTGGTCACCTTGATTATTATTATTTTAAATCTCCTGCATTAGCCTTTCCTGAGGAGGAAAGTTTTCAGTAAAATCCACCAGAAACAGCAAAGAGATTCTCTGATTACTGATGGAGAGCTGGGGTGTTTTCCCTGTTTGGAGACTACCCCTGAACATTATTGAGATCAAGTGGCTTCATACTACCTCTGTCTCCACTCCTACAAAACTCCATCTTCTCTACTACCTTTGTTCTAGAAAGAGAGGCTGTGATAAAGCATGGGGCACATCTTCTTTTTTGTTGTTCACACTGCTGGCCCCCAGGAGCTGGAGGGGAATGGGTAGGACCTTCCGGTTTGACATCACATCTAGCATCCTTCTGCCTCCTATAATGCTAAGAGAGGTGATAGTATTTTCAGCAGCACTTTCTTGATTGATGGTGACCAACAGCAGCATCTAGTGGCTCAAGGATTGTTTCAAACAAGATTTTTGTCTGAAATCTTCAGACATAAGGAATTTGTTTGCACATTGCAATGAAGTATAATTTCTTCAAAGCCACAACACTTGTGAAAGTATGTTGTTTGGCAACCTTAGGGCACAGAGAGGTTTTACAGTGGGGTGAACAGCTTGAATTCAACACCTCATGTGTGTAGACCTCATGGCCTCTTTGGAAAGACTTGTGGTCACATTGATAGCAAAAGCCTGAGAGAAGTGAAGAGATAAAGAACGAAGCTAAATAACATGGCAGTGAAGCAGACTGTGTGGTAGCCATGCTTGTAGAACCAGGCTGAAAAGTAGCCTCCTCCAGTGCTGCCTGCCCATTGGTTGCAGGCTCTCCTGGGAACAGAGCCTCCACGCAGGGATCATTTGCTGTGTATGTAGTTGATGAGAATCTCTGGTGTACATACTCAGCAGACGAGCCCACAGACCAGCTACTTGCCAGGGCAGAAAAATAAATACCAAAATTAAATGCAGATAGCAAATTTTGTCACATATTTTGTGAAGGAATCTGAATATCAAACTCTAATACCTTGTACCAAAGTGGACTTTATGCTCCAGTCTTTCAAGGGTTGCTAAATGAAAGAATTGCAGACACTTGTAGAGGCTTTCCTTTCTGCATTTCTTTGGACCTGAGAAATTATCCAAAGAGATGTTAGAATCATAGAATTTTAGGGGCTGGAATGGATCTTACAGACTATCTAGTCACAACACAACCTGCCATGGGCAGGGACACATCCCCACTAGATCAGGTTGCTCAAGGCTTCATCCAACCTTTGAACACTGATAGGGTCGGGACATCTATTGCCTCCCTGGGCAGGTAGTAGATGTCCCACAGACACAGTGTTAGGTGTGCACAAAGACCACTCTGACACTTGTTTAACAGTTTTGCATTCAAAACTTCATGCCCAATGTTCTGTATTTTGTCTCCAGCATGACACTTGTACAGAAGATTTACTGTATCCCTGTTCCCCTTTTTTTCAGTCTCCTGCAGTCGAGTCGAGTCTTCTCCAGGCTGAACAGCCTCAACTTTCTCAGCCTGTCTTCAAACGGGAGATGCTCTGGTCCTCTTATCAACTTTGTGGCATTTGTGCCCACGTGTTGCATTTTAATTCTGTACGTACGTTTCTCCTGGGGAAAACCTTGTATTCTTCCAGTAACACAGGCACTATGTATGTTATGCAGCCATTTCTTGAGAACATTACTCTTCTGGAGAGACAGCAGTTTCTGGCTGATGTTTATGTTTGGCTCTGTTCAAGTGGAGGCAAAACTAAGAGTTTAAAAAACCCATTCAACAGCTTGGGAGGTTCTGGTGTCTGCCACCACTAGGCTGAAAGAGTAGATCTTCTTGCAGATTGAATGTCTTGAATGGTAAGCACTGGCTCTTTAGTGTAAATGAGGATCAGTGTGGTTTGGCAGATAATTAATCTCCTGATGAGCCTATTTACCTGCAGCCCACCTCCCTCCCCTACTATTGAATTTCTAGCTCTACCCTATAAAGTCCACACACATATTTAAAGCATTTATGCTTGTTTTCTGCACATAACTGTTTCCAGCCAGAAATAGGTGGCAAGCCCTTCTGTGTACTTACTCAGGTTAGGTTTGCATATGTGAATGTCTCACTTCCTTGCGCTTATTCTGTTTATTTTCCCTAGTACAGAGCAGTTTGGCCCTCTGAGCCAGAAGGGTGAAGCATTTGCTACTACTGCTTTGCCTTACGTAAGTATGTAGGCTTAGGTGTAATTATTTCACAAGGGATTTCTCACCTGGCAGTGAATTACTGTGATAACAGGGTCTGTGTAATTGCCAGCGTGATCCAGGATTTCATCTAAACACACCTATTCAAGCAGATTCAAGTCTCTTTTCAGACTGTTGGCAAGTTGCCTGATGTTTGGGTTGTTCAGGGTTTCTTTCAATTTGAACAAAATATTTGCCATGCCAAAATACTCTAGGGGTGCCCAACCCAGAACAGGTGCTGGCCCTTCTTTGAAATCCCCTTTTTCCCAGCTGCCAAGTTGCCCCAGGACAGGGAGCAAGGCTCTTTTCAACCACTTCACAGAATGGAGTGTCTCAAAATGACCAGAAACCATGCAAAGAGGAGATTGGACTGATTTAAACTAATTCCATGTTTGAGACAAAGTCACAGAACAAAACCAGAATTTGAACTGGTCATAGAAATCACCTGCATCTGGAGGCAATAGCCTGTATGTAGCTTTTGCAACCTTTTCCAGCACAAAGAAATGAGGGAGCACAGCAGATGTTTTGCACAGAAGTCGTCCTTTACAAAGTGCAGGAGTTCATGAATGCTGGATTAACAGATACAAACCTGTAGTGCATTAAGTTATCAGATATGTCTCTCAGTGCTCGGCTCCTTGCCTTGGTTGCAGCTTCTGTAAATTACCTGGGAGCTTTTGAAGGCATTAGTGCCTTTCTCTGTTGCATCGGTAACAACATTAAGGCTGAAATGATTTTCTTATAGGTTTAAAAATAATATTGTAGTGCCTGCTTCAAATCTGGCTGAAGTTAATAGGAACTGGCTTAAGTGGGTTTCAGTCAAGGTCTGGAGATTTCAAAAAAGCTGTTCAGAATTTCCTGCATTTATTACATTATTATGTGGTTTTCTGAGCCATAGAGGGTGGGGGGCCCCTAGCCAAGACAGTTGTCAGCTGCTACCACCTCTGCTCCCCAGGCAGGGAAGCAGGGCACAGAAACCACTGCTGCAGTAACTGTTTGAGTTTTGACACCACCAGACAGCTCAGCTCCTCCAGCACAAGGTGTGAACTTTGCAATCACAGCACATCACAGGGCAGCAGCAAAGACCTCGGCCCCATCCCCCTTTTTCCCCTTGGCCATCAGAGAGGGTCAGAGAGCAGTCAGGTGGCATTAGCCTGTCCCAAGTTCTGGGCTGCCCTGTGGAGCTTCTTACTCCATTCCAACTGGCGGTTGTATATGTGCACGCCCACAGTCTCATCACCAGTGCTGCAACAGGTGCCTTAAACAGCACCTCCTATGCCCTTGGTCTCCTCTTCAGCCAATGGAATTGAGACAACACTTTCTAGGAGCAGGAGTGTTATGGTCTGGTGCCTTCCAAGAAGTTATCACTTTGCTAGAGTGTCCTAGCAGAGAATCAGCTCTTTCCTGGGCTGGTCGCCAGATGCACATATAACACTGATAGCGTCTCTCCCCTCAGGAAATTCACTGTCAAGAATTTATAGCAGGGCTACTTAATACATTTTTACTATTTTCTACTGGGTGGGTAATTTTATTATTAGGATTTTATGATTAGGAAGGGAGCATGGTGTTTTCTGTTTTAACAGGTTAGTCTTTCACGTAACACCACCTTCAGATGGGGAAACGTCATCCTCTGCCTGGAAGATGGAAGGGATAACCAAGAAAGCAAAGCATACAGGGGAATACAAAGATATCTGAAAGTATTTATACTCTTAGTCAGGTATAAAAGTAGAGTCAGCCCAAAAAAGTAGGAGTTACAAGAGCAAAAGCTCATAAGATATCATGGTAGTTCTTTCACAAAACTCCATGCCTTCTGGAGCTTGTCCAGTTTGCAAAAGGTGAAGGAGCCTGTAAGAACTGTGACAACTGCTTTTTCATGGCTTAGTGCTCAGGCTGGTCTCTGCTCATGTCTACTCACTATCAGTCTGAGAAGTGCCTTAATATGTGAGGTCCTGCCTGCAAATTTCTAAATTAGAAACTCCACACATAAGCTTCCTAACATTGCCCTTGTAATGTTTTTCAGCCAGCCTTTCTCCAAAGCCTGGAGGTTGCTAACAACACCTTTACTTCAAAACTTCAAAACATAGGATACCTACACCTCACTCCAGTTCTTGTGTTTCTGATGTGCTGAAGTGATTTTCACACTGTTATTTTTGGAAATGTGGGATAAGGGAAAAATACCTTGCACGTTAAGGCTACAGTTGACCCTTTGAGACTGACACCTTGTTATATTCTCCTTCAAAGAAGTACTCTCCTAACATAAGCACACTCAGGAGGAGGGAGGAAGAAGATCCAACCATGAAGCCTTGTGTTAGGTAGGAGAGAATTGTTCCTGTCAGAATGTGAAGCAATTACTGTATTCCTGCCAAAACAATTGCTTGATGTGTGCTCCCTAATAGCTCATAATGAACCACAAACAAGCTTTTAAAGTAGGGATAAGGACACACACGCTTATAATGTTCATGGACTTATCCTCCAGAAAACGGAACAAAGTCAAAGCAGCTAAAGGAGGATGCAGCATGCTCTTCAGTGCTTCACTAATTAAAACAATGGGTCCCTGAATTACATTATTTTCACTTTTTGAGATATTTAAACAGTCAGATCCTTCCAGAAAGTCATTCCTCCAATCAGTGGGTTGGAAGAAGAGCTCTGATCCTGCAAAAAGATGCACATAGGCAGTTCCCTCCCTCCATGAATATAGTGAAGATTTGTGCAGGAAAAAGTCACAGCCAGGCCATTTGTTTGGAATCACATAAGTCCTACAGTAATGCACTGTGTATATTGTGAATTAGAATGTTTGACCTACAGCAGAATCTGTTAAATACATTTGGTGCCTACTTCACACCTGCTGAAATCAGTGCACCTCCCCATTGACTAGGGCAGCCTTCAGTTTCTGTCCTCCCTCCTTTTTACTCTCTTCTTAAGAGGTTTTAAAATAAGACTGTTAATTCCTGTAATAAACCAGATTTAAAAAGAAAATTAGTGGATACTCAAAGTACTTGCCTAATGCTTTCCATTCACAAGGCTCAATCATAAGAGGAGTTGAATCCACTTTTGACCACTGGCATAGGAGAAGCACACAATTTCCAGATGACTCACCCAAGGTCAGAGCAAGTCAATGTCTTAGACAGAAATTCAGGTCTTCCTAATTTCCCAGGTTATATCCACAGGAGAATGGATTGGGTTGTTGGTTTTTTTCACATGAAAGGAGCTAAAAAAGCTTTTATTCATTTACTGGGAGGAAAAACACAAGTATCCCTGAGGATGACAATAAATTATTAGTCCAAACTTCACAGAAGGCTGCATGATTTGCAATATCCAGCAAAATTCAACAGTTGCAGCATTAAATAATAGACATCAATTAAAAGCTATAAGCAAAGGAGAAAAAAATGTTTTTTAATAAAATATGGGAAGAATCAGTGTGCCAGGAAGCTGCAGGCAAAAGTATTGCAGGGCATTGGAAGCATGAAGTGTCTTGCACCAAGATGTGAGTTTATACTAATCTATAGCAACAACAGTTACTCAAGTTGAAAGATAAATAGTGCATACACATGCATATAGAGGGAACAACATATTAAAATACAGCTTAGGTTAAGCTTGAGACAGCTCCCTATTGCTTTAATTCCAACAAATAGTTCCAGTGCAGTAGTTGGTACTATCTGTGCAACTAAAAAGAGAAAGGTCTCTGAGCCCCAGACCAGCTTTTAACTTGGCCAAAAGCTGAACAGCTGGAAGATATTTTCAAATGTCTTCTTTTTTCCTGACTACTATTTTCAAAGGCATTCTCAACAAAAGACTATTTTGTTTCTTCTTCATCTTGAAACATTTCAGGCCCCAGCAAAACAAAAAAAAGTGATAAAGAAGAATAGGTGCTGGAAGAAGGAAACCTGTAATGGTTGATGCACAATCTGAGACCCAGAGTAGTCTACTTTCCTGAAGCCAGGAGCCCTGTTTGTCCTAGTCTTGCTTTATTTCACACACTGCATGCCAATGACAGGCCAGGTCCATACTTTTGTTCCCTATATGTTCCCATAGCATGAAACACATCATAATTGCAAGTGTGAATTGCCCATACAGCCACCAATGCTGTATGCACATATGAGTGCACCTGTTTAGAGTACATTCCAGGTGTGAATGGAGGACTAAGTTGTATCAGGCATAGGACTCTAGCAAGAAAAATGTGAGGAAAGAAATTGTTACATGGCATCAAACCCAGAGAACACAAAGCTCTCACTGAAGCAATGAAAACCAGCCTCTTAGGTAGGGCATTGAATTCAAGGGAGTTAGGTTCAATTTTTCAGCATTTCAGCCCCAGATTTGTTTGACAGGTACATCAACACACAGGTGCAGACAAATCAAAGCCCATGAAAATTACCTCCCTTCTTCCTATACAAGATATCTTCAACATTAGCATTTCTCAGAAATCTGGAGCTGCTTCAGGCAGCTACTGAAACTCCAGATGAGCTCCTCTCTCCATTCAGTTGTCTGATGGGAGAGGTTTATAATCGGTGGAAGGATATTGGGAATTTCCTGCAAGAGCCACATGTTTCTCTTTTACTAATACTAGATAGTATTTAATTCACTGTGCTATTAGGAATTGTGCAGAGGCCTGAGCTCCTTGCCCCTATATTAAGAGAAGGTTTCTCATTGCCTTCACTGGAGGTACATTTGGGGCTGGTGCACAAATAGCCAAGGCATTATTTTTCACTACTGAGACTATTATTCATGCTCTATGCTTATGTTGCTTTTACAACAAAATTCAGAGGATGGTTGTGTAGAATATCATTTGGGCATGTGTCTCAGAAGGTGGATGGAGAAAAAATACTCTAATAGAGTCATATTCTGGCATCACTGGCTGCTCTCCCCCTTAAAAAATAAACTAATAGCATTTCTAGTACATTTCCAACTGCATTCAATCCTGCTGATCCCAGAGGGAGAAGAGCTATGGAAAACTATGCCATTTAGAGGAAGGGCTGTCTCTGAGCTGTACCAGTACAGCTGGAGAAAAGGTTACCAGGCCAGAGTTGCATTTTATCTAGAAGGGAGGTTTTTGCATACCAGCAATCATGATTAATCTAAATGGTTTGGGAATTCCACCCTAATCTAAGATCATTGATGGACATTTTTGTGAAGACATGTGGCATGTTATTGCACTCAGATTGTGCTGTAGATGCTTGCTTTGTTCCAGCCCTTCACTGAGGACATCACATAAAACATTACACACATCAGAAAAGCATAGTGAGAATAGCTCCACTATGTAAAGTGTTTTATATATAAAAAGGTTGGCAGCTTTAAAGGTCAAGTTAAGTGAAATACAACCTTTTTCTTTCTATTCAGAAGTCCCAAAACTGGGTTTATATGCCTTAGAAAGCTGGGCAAATATCTTTTATTGTCCTGTGTCACTTAAGCATTTAAACATGTGAATCCTCACATGGATGACAAGCTGAGACAGGGTGGAGGACTATGTTTGGGATGGGATTTTTCATTGTGCCAAATATTGGGTTAAATACTGGTTTGCTTCAGAAAAAGGTCAATAACTAATCAGTTCTACAAAAAGTGACTATCTAATAATCATTAAAATTAAAAATAGTCTATTAAAATAATAGGCTAATCCTACCCAGACTTAAAACTTGCTGTTTTTACAGTACGATGAAGATTGGCAAAGAGATGCAAAACAGCCAGAATGTATAATTCATATTGTCATGCAATTGCTCTCAACACATACAATAATTTATCTTCCTTCTGAACTGTGTTGACTTGTGTACAGTTGAGCCTCATATGAATGGTACAAATAAATCAGAAAAGACTGAACTGAGCTGTTAATTCATCACTAGAAGGAAAAATATATGGCATTTGCACAAGGAAAATATGTTGACCGCATAGCTGCAGAAGCTTTCCTATGATCTAAAATAAAGTCACATATTTACTTGTACCTGAATATAACATATAGACCTAAGAAATTTCACCCCACCCCCTCCTGCCCCTCAGTTTAACAAACTTATTTCTATCAGGTTCTTGTATACTGAACAAAAGGTGTCGGGAGCTTAGTGAATCATCACAAACTATGAATTTAGATTTAGAATTATTTCTACTTGCTTCAACAGCAGCACTCTCCAATACACCAGCCACACCCAAATCAAAATTAAAATCTTAGCTACTACCCTGCTCCAAAAGCCATTCAGTTCTCCTCAGTGAGGATGAGTGCTTATGGATGGAGAGACAGCAGGATCTAATCCCTGTGGGCCTCTTGGTCTCTTTGTAGCATTGCATGGTGGCACTGTGACCCCACAATATCACCATGATGCTGAGACTCCAGAGTCTTCCCCATGACAACTCATGGTCTTCTTCAACCATCACATATCTCTAGAGATTAAGGAGTCCCAGGGACTTGGCCTACATGCCACGATGTACAGGTTTACTAGCTATAGCACAAGCACAACTGGAGAGACATATGGAGGTGTCTGTTGGGAGAGTCCCTCAGCAAGCATTTAAATAAACTAATGAAAAAAGTCCCTTTGTACTGGCATGGATAAAAAGCTGGTTGAAAAACAGAGGAAAAAAGAGCAAGGATAAAATTTGGTGTTTCATGATGGATGAATGTTACCTGGGCAGTTCCACAAGATCTGTACTGGATCTGTGCATTTCAAAATATTTAAAGGAAATCTTCACATGAAGATTAAAAATGAGGCAAGGAAGTCTGCAGAAGAAAACTAATTATTTGACATAGTGAAATGTGCTACTGGCTGCAAACAGCTACAGAAGGATCTCACAATACTGAGTGATGAGGCAATAAAATCACACATGAAATTCAATTAGAACCACAAATGAAATGTCAATAAATGCAAGTAAGGTGCATGAAGGAGAAAAACATCTATATGACTATATACACACTTATGAACTCTAAATTAGCTGTTAGCTAGGGAGATTAGCTATTACCATGTAGCAAGATATTTGGGAATCATTATGCTCTGAAAAGTGCACTGTGCCCTGAAAAGTCACCTCCATGGCAGTGAAGTGGCAAATAGGGCATTGGGAATTATTAGGGAAGAAACGAAAAATAAAACAGAGCATCCTTGTAATATCATATAACTGCATGGTGTATCTTCATCTTGAGTACTTCTGGAAATTTTAGTTACCTCTTTGGAAAGGGATAAGATAACATTAGGAAAGATACTGAGAAGATTCACAGGGACTAGCTTTGTTGGGCACTGACATGCAAAGACTTAGTGAGGGGACAGAAAGCTACACTTTAGAGAAGGAGGGAGTGAGCTAATGGATGGGATTAGTTTGAGAAGGGTCAGATAATTAAGTTATATAGATGCATATGATGGGAAAAGTTAAGGGCAAAGAAAAAGTGAATAAAAGGTCAAATCTGAATCCTCAGACAATCAGTTTAATTATGAGGTAGAAAATCATGGATGGTACAGAGAAGGCACACAGGGAATGATTATTCAATATTTTTTATAAAACACCCTGAGTAATGATCAGATGACAGATATAAAGCAAACTTATAGAAACGCTTTTTATTGCACAAGACATAATGATACTGTGAAAATCACTTTGAGGTGGTGTAGAGCCAGCAGGGTTAAAAAAGGAGCAAAAAAACAGACAATGACTGATCTGGACAATATTATGTTGTCAGTTCATCCTTTCAACTAGTACCACCTGTACCTTCCTCTGCTTTCAAAGCAGAAGTCACTAAGGAGCACCTTGGAGCCTAGTATGTCTATCATTGTGCATTAACTTCTCCGAGTGGAATGGCACTGTCTGTGAGTGGGTATAATTTGCACCATCATAAAGCAGGAAAAAAGCAATGTCTACACTATAAATTAGCCCTTTCTGGTTTCTTCCACACAAAGCTGTAGGAACACCTAATATAGCTTTTAAAGTACGTTTAATGGGAAAAGTACTGCTTAACATGGAACCTCTCCATTACAGCCTTTGAACTGGGTTTCCTACAGTACAGTGTGTACTGGTTTTGATGCTGACACCAAGGACAGCAAAACTAGGCTGTTACATGACTCTTAAATATATGTCTGTATATATTTGTCGGAGACAGTAGGAATCCGAATCACTTCCTTGGCAATATATCCCAAGTTCTGGAAAAATTTGCCTTTCTGTAGAGAATAATGACATGGTTATACCCCTTTTCTAGAAGCTGAAATCACTGTTGTGACTCAATTAGCCTACTTGGATAAGGACAGGTAGATTATCTTCCTTTCTTGATAGTGCAGGACTCATGTTTACAAGGGAAGGCTTCTTGAAAGAGCATGTGGTATCTATACATATGCAGCTGCAGTTTCCAGAACCGACAAGCAGGATGTATTTCTACAATGTAGCTGTGACTTGTTTCTCCTTGAAATTCTTTACAAATAGGCTGGTAGGATATTACCATGTAAGAGAGAAATAGAATATATAAAGTCAAGATATATTCTTGCTGAATGAACATAACTTTCATGTCAATCCACAGTTAATCTGCCCATGTATTCACCATTTCTTGGGCAGAATTTACTTGGGTTGCACAAAGCCTTTCCTTTTCTCTCTGTTTCTCATTCCCTTTTCAAATACTATTGTGTTTATAAAGCAGGAAGTGTGTTGCAATAAAAGAGCCTCAGATCAACGTTCTGCTGTAAAGATCAATTGCAGCAATACTGCAGGAGAGCAGACTGCCAATAACTGAATAGGAGGAGTTGGTGATGGGCCATATTACTCCAAACATGACATGAGAGAGGAAAAGCCAAAGCATAGATCCTTTACTGTTGGAGGGGGAAGCTCAGCAAACAGCCAGTGAATGGAAAGCTACTCTGCTTGTCCTTTGCCAGGCAGCAGTAGGAAAGCTGCTGGAAATGCCAACACTGTTCTGTTTTCTTTCCTAGCAGGAAGATTTTACAACAAAAAATAAGGTTTGCACCTGCTTTAACATCGGTTGTTAGAAATGTTAATGATGCAAATGAATTCTCTTGTGTTAGATAATTCAGAAAACAGGGAGAAAATCTACTGTTTTCAACTGCAAAACCTTTTTGTGAATTGATGGAAAAGTACATGTTCATTGGCACCACCAATAGTCTGAATCTCATTTAAACAAATGATTCTCCCACCTGCAAAAAAAAAAAAAAAGCCGCAGATAAATCTGGTGAATACATGCTACTTATGAAGTTCTTTCTTCCCATAAAAAGCCGATGGATCCTATAAAGTTATTGCAGTTTTGCTCCTAAAAGTAATGTGATCCATTAAGAATGTTAGTATAGGTAGGAGAGGGTACCTGGTCCTTGAACATGCCCAGGAGACAGGAATTTAATTGCTCTCCATCCTAGATTTCCTGAACATCTCCTTGATACCACTACTCCTCAGTTCTTCCCCCATAAACTAAAGATAACACTCTCCTACCTTCTGGGACATTGACAAGGATAAATATATCAAATATGCTTAGGTGCTATGGCACAGAAAAGGAATTTATAAGAGTGTCTAAGAAGGACAGTCTATTCTCCATTGCAACATACACAGCTCTTGACTCCCACATGCACTTCCACCAAGGAGCAGTGATTCATGTTTGGCAGATGAGAGCAGAGTGATCAGGCCAAACACCCTCTGGAACAAGTTCTATAATACATTGCAAACTATTAATCAATGCAGTGCTCTTCTGCACACCTTAGACTCCATGTGTAATCTTATAAAAAGTCTAGTGCTGTTGGATTCATCTCAAAAACGACTGTGCAATACATTAGATACTCTACTGGCATAAACCATTATAGCCTTAGTGAAAGTATACTGAATTATAACACCTGAAGATGTGGTGGTCTAAAGTTAAATTGAATGTATATATATAGAATCACGGAATCATTTAGGTTGGAAAAGAACTCTGAAATCATTGAGTCCAACCTATGACCTAACACTACCACGTCAACTAGACCGTGGCACTAAGTGCCATGTCCAATATTTTGTTAAACATCTCCAGGGTTGGCGACACCTCCCTGGGCAGCCTGTTCCAATAAAAAAAACTTGCTGTAAGAATTTCTAATGTTCAACCTGAACTTCTCATGGCACAGCTGAAGACTATGTCCTCTCATCCTGTCACTAGCTGCCAGGGAGAAGAGGATGATCCACACCTGACTACAACCTCCTTTCAGATAGCTGTAGGCAGCGATGAGGCCACCACTGAGCTTCCTCTCATGGATATACTTCATGACTAAACAGTTAAGAGACAGGTAACTGTCTCTGGCTATATAAACTTATAGGAAAGTGCAATATTTCTCCTGAAGCATTTATATTGAAACAATATAAATATATTTATCTAGTTTTGGTACAGGCATACCAAGATTATTAACATATTTTAGACAGAATATTGAAAGAGGGAAAGAAGAAAGAGAGAGAAAAGTTATAAGATTTGGTTTACTAAATTGATTTTTTCTGAAGTTGATATTCTGGTTTAAATCAGCTAATTTTGCAGTGCAATGAGTCCAAAGCAGGAACTACGCTTAAATATAAGCATACATGATTTTCTAAAGTACTTCCTCTGGTTGATTCATATTTTCTCTTTCTTGGCTGAACAGTGACAAAACACCCAAAACAATGTATATCAATTTCTAGGACTTTCTATTTACTAAAATACCTTTGAATGAGGGTGACCAAGTGACAAATCTTCCCCTCAAAACCAACCAGGGATTGCCCTCAATGGCTCTGGGTCCCCTTGGGCAGGGCTTGCTGCTCTAGTTGGAGAGATGCAACACTGCAAGCCAACTCCACTGACTGTGTCCCTCAGTTTCATTGGAAAACTTCCGCTGGAACAAGCAGTCCTCCTGATGTGTTGCTATGGCACAACAGTTTCCTCTAGCTGTGTGAGGTATTCATTACCATACTGTGAAAAGCCTCAGAGTTCAGGGGCAAATGCATAGATCAAACCTGTGACTATTTCCACTTCTCTCTCACAACCTCTGATAAGGCGACAGAGATGAAAGGGCTAATTTCACCTGATGGCACAATTGTCAGTATCACCTGCTGTCTACCAAAATAAACCCTTCATGCAAGTGGACAAGAGAAAAGCAAGTGGACAACTGCATCATGGATCAAAGCTTTGCCTTGGAGGGATAATACTTGCTAAGCTACTTACACATCATTCTGCAGACCCATACACATTAAATGTATGGGTCGAAAATCTCAGTGAGCACATAGTTTACTCCTCCATACAAGTAAAGCTTTTCTCTTCTCTTGGCCCAGAGAAAGGGAACACTCATTTTTCCATGTAAATGAAATGTTCTTCCAGAGCTAAATAGGGAATTATCAAAAAAAAGTCAGCAATTGCATACTCTGAAAGGAGTATATTTCCTCCCAAGAGTGAAACTGGGATCCTTCCCTAGCCAAACAAATGGGTCCCATAGAAGTATAGACCCACAGAAATGAGTCCCATATGATTCTAGTGAGGTTGAACACGTGAGCAGAATTTACAGTTGCAGCTCTCTCTGATACACTGCCTTCCAAAAAGCTGCAATAGATAATAGATCTTGTCCCCTAGAGAAAACACTGAGCATCACAGTTGCTCCGTAGAGGCAGCTGAGGATCAGGAGATCTTTTATGTCTGAGGCCTGGGCTTCTGAAATGACGGTGTTGGTGATGGTTGCTTTGAAGTTATGAGCTGCCCTCCACAAAACAGGTGTTAAGGGATTCCTTTCTACAGCCAGCTCTAGCTTCCTCCCTCCGTACTGCGATGCTTTATTAAGCACTTATGGCACCCTAACATCTGCCAACATATCCTCTGCTGTGCCAGGGACACTCTTGCAAGATGCTACCCAGCTGCTAAAGCCTTTGTGTGGCCAATTCCTGAAAAGAGGAATCCTAAGATTTTGTTGATCTAGCCAACATAATGTCTCACAGGAGCCCAGAAATTCCCCATGAACACCTGAAGTCATGGGCAGGGACATTATCTGAATCCCAGATAAACTCAAGCTTTACAGAGGACTGTGTCCTATCATATATTTTGTAGACTATTAAAAATAAATTGTTAACAGAAGGAAGAGGGGGCAAGCAGCCTCAGCTTACTCCATTTATTAAATACAAATTATCGCCACTAATAAGGAAAGAAGTTATAATCTCATGTGCTTGCTTTGATACAAGTGTCACACCAGCAAGGGACAAGTTCACTTGACAAAAGGATTATTTACCAAAATACATACCCCATTTATTGACTACAAAAATCCTGAACCAGTCCCTGATTTCCATCTCCTATTTTATAAGCAGAAGGGGAGAAAAAAACAATAGCACCATGACAACAAATAGAAGAGGAATCTTCTATGATTTTCCTAAAAGTAACAAGTAAATATGTAATCTGGGAAAATACATACCAAGAATGGCTATTCACGCCATAGAACAAGAAAGCTTTTTGTCAGAGACACGGGAAACATGAAAAGGAGTTAACTAGGCTACAGGTCATGGAGAGTTCAGCTGACGTAAATAGCAGAGTTGCAGAAGTTTGCCGCAGAGTTTAGAGCAGCAATAGTAAACTTTAATAACAGTAAAGTGTTTAATACAAATACCACCTTAACTAGATCTACAGTTACAGGCCTGAGCTATTGATCTCATAGCATTATATTGATGCATTATAGCTGCAGGGGACAGGAACACCTTATTCCAGGGAATAGCCAGCATGCTGCCATGTTGATTTAGCCTCTTCCTAACTGCTCTGCTTTCAATATGTGCAGTTCAAAACTCAGAGAGCACATATTCTCCATCTATTCCTTTTCTAAACTATCATGCCATAGCTGAGTGAGTCTGCAGTGTCAGCAACCATGCACAGTTATACACTCTTTGATGATAATTTTTGGACTGTGTCTCTCTTGTTCTGTTTTTCAACCACTTTTTGCCAGCTTCAGTTCTAGCAAAAACAATGGCATCATACAGATTAATTAGGAGCTTGAAAGGAAAGACTTTCTGTTGCATCAATAGGTACAGAAAAGTAAAAGCACTGAGATAATTTCTGTGTTTCATAGCTTCATTAGCATCCTCAGCTTTGAGCTACTGTGAAATAAGACCTGGCTATTCCAAAAGAATACTTCCCCTCTTTCTTCCAAACTTGTTTTAAAGGACTTTAAATAAATTCACAACCACACATCCTGCTACTCTGTCTTACCTCCGATTACTGGGCAGATGATGTTGATGCAAAAGAGCTGCTAAATGAGTGTTTAAGGCAAAGATGCTCAAATAACCTGGCTTACTGCAGCACCTGGGGCTCTGAGATCAGAGGCATTATCCTCCCTAGGCATCCTGCCCATTGGTTCGGCCACCTCTCCCACCATTGTGTGAACTGCCACTGGAATGCACAGGCAAATTCCTTGGACATGTCATCTCTTGAGTCCCCTTTCATCCCCTTGAGGATGGAGACAGGTGTTAAATCAGTGTTAGCACACACCATACTGCAAATGATGGTGGGGAAAAATTAGAAGAGAAAGTCAGTGTCCCTTTGACCAGATTCTAATTTCTATATTAAAACAGAACACATGTTTCTTCTTCACGTTCAGTCAGGTTCTTTGTCACAAACTCCTTGCACTCCATTCCCTGTCTTGGATGCCTCCAGAGATTAGGATGAAACTTTCTTGCCACTGTGACCTCTAGAATAGGTTATTTGCTAGCTGCAGTGTAACAAAAAGAAAATTAAAATACACTATTTTGAGTACGGTTGTGAGGGGTTTTACGCCCTCTACCAGAAGAGACAGGTCCTTCTCCCATTATTCCCAAACCTTAACAAACAGAGCACATTCCTGAGCATCCTGCACAGACATAATTTTAATCTTTAAAGTGTTTGCTTCTCTGCAGTGTGTAACTTAAAATATAAGCAATCATGATGAAATCTTCAGTATGTAGATGATAGTTTCAAACATTGCCTTGTTATTTGTTTCTCATATTTACTACTGCTCACAAAATTGAGTTTTATTTATAGTTAAAACACCTTTGAAAACATCTTTACAATTATGGTTCCACCTCGTATGCAGTTCATTAAAACAACTGGGGTTTGTGCAATAAAACCCATGACAAAGTAAACAAAAATCCCTACATGAACTGCAATTTGTGCACTGTTGAACTCACATATAAAGAGCCCATAGAACAAATTATGATTAGCGACAAAACCGAAGGAACGTGCATAGCTTTCAGTCATCATCAATCGTATCATAGCAGCACAACACATCCCCACCTGATTGCTCTGAGCATACAGTAGCATTTTGGGGAAGACTCCTTTCTATTTGTTCAGCACCTCCTTCAGCCTCCCTTCTTGGACACACAAAACATCTCACTCCTAGGCTTAGCAAAACTCTGCAAAACAAATAAAACCATTGTAGTGATTGCGTCTACTTGTTGCCACCCATCAGCTTTATTATTAGACTCCTTAATGTGCCCCTCAGTCATCCAGGTACCAGCAGGTATAGCAAAATCTCCTTGCTTCTATCCAAACACTCTGTGAGAGGTCTTCACCCAGACAGCAAACCAGGCTTCTCCAAAAGGCTGAAGTAAGAGCTATGCTGGGGGTGGTATGACAAATCTCCAGGCAAGGATGGACATGCATGTCTGGTACACAGAGTGAAGCCTCTGGCAGCTGCTCCATCATTGTGGCCCTGAAGGTCAGCAATAACATCCTGTCCCAAGAAAGCAGTATCTTGGCTTGGCTTTGAAGCTGGGGCTCCCCAGAAAAAAAAATAGCAGAGGAACATGTGCTTGATTTCAGCCATTGCCAGAGGTGTCCTGAGCCAAGAAATTACAGCCTGAGGGAAGTTAAGCTAACCCATGCCCATCTGTATTCATCACCATAGGACCTCAATGCTCAACAGTGTCTCTGCCATGCTGCCACCTGGAAAATGGCATTGGCTGTCTCACAAGTAGATGTATGGTGGGATGAAAGTGGGGGAATGCTGGGAGATATATAGCTCAGTCCCAAGTCTGTGTTGTCTCCCTGCAGGCCATCATGGAGCAGCAGAACTATGCACAGTTGGGTGCACGACCAGATTTCTCTGTCACATATGTTGAAACATGGCAGTGTGGTGTGCCTGCAGCTTAGTCAGCAGTGGTTAAAACTTGTGTGCACACTACTGATGCAACAGGGGCTTCAGATCTGTTAACACAGGATCTGCAAAAACCAAAATAAGTGCCAGGTGTGAACATGCCTCAAGCTGCATTGGTCAAGCCCTTTGCCTGCCCCAGGCCCTTGGATAAGGTGTAGAAGGATGACTCTACATCCCTCCTCCCCCACAGCTTCTCCTGAGGCAAGCTCTGGCCTAGCACAGGGAAGCATGAAGTCTTTTGTTCAGAGATGGACTCCGAGATCTGAACTTGCAGGGAATTAGAAACCAGTATGTACACCTGAATCCATATTTCCCTATGTAGACTGAACCAAAAGATTAATGGATTGAGCTAGAACCTACTCTAAATAGTCCCAAAAGTTAGAGTTCAAATTCTGAGCAGCTCAAATGTTTTGCTAAGCTAACTCCCACAGATTGAGGTGACAGGGATCCAGACTGCCTGAGTTTCTGAGTGATGTGTCTCACATTTTACCTTGCTCTGCTTTCTGCCTTGTAAAGACTATTTTCAATACCCTCCCCTTTCACTCCTCCTCATCCTTTTAACTTACTACTAGTATGTTTTATACATTTTAAATCTTTATACATAAAAATTTTCAAAAAAAGATTTCTAGGCTGACAGATTCCCATTGTATCTGTCATCTCCTATTACTCTCTGTAACATGACAGACCCTCATATGGATATGATGCATTATGACACGACACATGACACCAGTTACCCAACATTGTACCTCATTAGAGGAAACTGTAAAGGCATAAACCAGAGGTGAGCCCTTCCTATTAATCTGTTGTTCCTTTTACTACCATCATTAAGCATTCATGTGGTTATTTCAGATTTTCCCCCTTGGTCAGTCTCTTAATTGTTTTTGAGTACAGACAAGGAACAAAAAGGGGAAAAAAAACAACTGAAAGGTCAAAACCCATACACTCTTTTTTCTGTAAGCACTGAAATAAAATCTTTTGAAATAGTCCTAGTTGATCCCTTCTTAATACCTGGAAGGAAAATCAGAATTTGTATATCCTTGACAGCACATTCTGGATTTAATTATTTTCTGACCACAGAATGGGATGATTAGAATTAATGTTGGCCAGGCAGGAAAGAATCATCATGAAAGGTGCAGAGTTTACTTTTGGCCACAGTTCAGGAAAAAAATTGACCATTCTCAGATCACAGTAACATGTTTTATGTCAAAATCTGCTGGAGAGAAAAAATGCAAATGCTGATGTGGGAAAGAAAGATTATTGTTGCTGTTCCTTCTGGTTTCTCCCTTATGCTTGATAAATGGCATGTCTGATCTTTTCTTTCTAATTTTACATAACAAATATCATCAGAATAAATCTGCATCATTGTTGTGCAAACCTGTGTGGAAAGAAATTGAGGCCAGTTTCTCATCGGTTTCTGTGGAGCTCATAAGTCCCAAGGATAGGAGGAAGCTGTTACGAAGGTGGGTATTTATTAGCCACAGTAGATTAGCCTCAGTCTGATTATCAGTTATCGCAGCTGACACTGACTGCCTCTTGTGTTCAGCTAGGTATTCTCTGGGTTCTACTAACATCTCAGACCCAGCTACAAACTCCTGCTTTATGTGTGGTGACTACAGCTCATAAAACACCAAGTCTGTCTCTCTATGTTTTTACAAAATGTTAGTAGCAGAGAGAGTGAAAGAGAAATGGGTGTTTATAAAACTGTAGGACACAGTAGGAGCCAAATCAATCAATACCAACAGCAAATCAGACACCTGGAGAAAAGATGCTAGCTCCTACAGTTACACCAAAGTCTGGAGATACAGCTGCAAACTTTTGTTTTTTTTATTTTTCACTGAAAGAAGTGGAAAAGAAGACAGAGAAGAGTGTATGCCCAGGTGACTGAAGATATTTCAGGAGGATGTCATTTGGGTTCCTTGACAACATTTGGCATCATGAAGAGGTCTTGTGTGTTAAGAAGTAAAAAACATACTCCTGGAGTTCAATGAATTGGACCAGTTATGCCTGACAGTCACCAGCCACCTGATGAAGGCAGATGTTTGCATGCCCAAAACATATCTTTGGCTCAATTGAGACCTTTAATGTCCTCATTGGACAAGCTAAAGACTGAACAATTGTGGTAAAAATGATACTAAGCTGGTTCATTCAGGATGGAATGATCCTCTACTGACTATGCAGATGTGGATAATTCTGCCATGCTGTTTCATCTGAAGGCGAATAAATGTTTTGCATTGGCATTCTGTAAGCTTTGTTTTTAAGAGAAAGGAAGAGTATTTTTAGGATTGGATTTATGTTTGGACCTCATGGTCCTGCTACTGAGCTTGTTATTTCTAGACAAATATACTCTACAAAGCAGAAAGCTAATTTTCTGTTTGTTAATAAATGTCAGATATTATGATGAAGCTCAATAACAGAAATCCGAGGCACTCACCTTGACTAATTGGCACAAGCAATTATGGGATATCTTAACATGAAAAAGATTAGCAATATCCTCTAAATCCTCCATCAAAATTATTTCTGAACATTTGGTTGCATATTTCTGGCTTATGCTGGAGGAAAAAACCCAAAGCCCTCTAAAATAGTTACTAACCTTTTTCAATCTGCTGAGTTTTTCTCTTTATTGGCTATGTTTGCCACAGAGTTTCTGACAACTTTGGCAGTTCATTATAAAGGAATGAACTTCCTCTAACTGTGGGGCTTTTTCATTTCTAAGCGCCCTAAATAAGTAGCAAGTGAGCTATATATAGGGTTTTTTCCCACTGCAAAATGCATATTCTCCATTTATAGTGGTGTTATTTTGACATTGCAGGTGTTATGAGCTAACACAGCAAACACTTACCTAGTGAGGTGCCAGTAAATTCTAGATTATAGGAGGCCTCATTCTGCAAAAAGATGTGTGCACAGGCAGCCACCAGCTGCTAGATAGTCCAACTGAAGGATCCATTTCCAACACCCCAGCCTTCCTTCATGCAGGCAATCCATTTTGACTGAGTGAATGATCCTGGATACCTACTCTGTCTAACAAAGCCATAATCTCTTGTGAGATGTAACTTAATATCTTTTTGGCTCTGTGACTTTGGGCTGTTTGAAAAAAACAGATAGATATGCCTCTCTAAGTATATAAAGGCACTGCTTGTACTTCTCACAGTGCTGCTACCAAACCTTACCAAGGACTGAAGTGTCTAGAAGGGAAAATTCACCAATAGTGTTTACATGTAGAATTACTCTCCATTATTCTCAGGACACCCATTAGACCTCCAGTCCCTAGGTAGGTTTCCAGACTCCCTGCTAAAGGAACAGTTAACTCCTGGCAAGCAGCATAACCTCAGCTAACTGAATAGCAAGCACCAAAGAGTCAAAAGCAGGACTTAAAGTATCAGAGATGAGTCTAGATAATTCTAAGTAAGAAAAAGCCATATCTTTTCATCAGGATTTATGGCCCTGAACCTCCTTTGAAAGCAGGCTAGGTCAGAAGAGGTTCTGGGGCCAAAACAGTAACAATGCCAATGGACATAGTATTAGACAGTAGGTTAGTACCTGAACATCTGGACACCTAGGTGTCAGCAGACTGCTTTAGTGGAGTCATGAAAAAACATTATAAAAAGGCAAAATTTTTCAACAGGTTTCCATTCCCTTTAGAGCTAATGAAAAATTTGTAGGGTTCTGTAAGCCAAAAAAAGGATAAAGATACTCAACTAAGTCCTGAATTTCTTTTTAAAACAGGAAAGACCAGAAATGGGTGTCTTAAGCAGCTAATCCCAAACCCAGATCCAAGACAGAGCTCATGTATTATGATCAAAGCAAATAAAAACCCCAAAGCACATATCTCCTACCAAAAAATTAGACAATTTCTAGCAAATCCACTCCTTGCCTACTTCTCTGCATTTTGCTTCCACCTGTCATAGACTGTTTCAGTGGTAAACCTAATGCTAGGTTGTTTCTGCTGATTTGTACCCTAAAGTACCAACTACCCCTCCACACAACATTTAGATTGTCTAAACCAGCACTAGGATGATAATTCTATTTGCTAGAAGGCCACATAAGGAATAGATGTTGCAGTGGTGCCTGAAGCACAATGCGCTTGATCAGACGAGTATTATAACAAGAGCCTAATCCATGGCACACTGAAGTCACTGGAAATATTCCCACTAATACAAATACATCGAATTAGAACTTGCAAATCTTTGACGCAGATATTGTTCTTTCAGTATAGTTCTTTTGTTAATGATAATGATATATATCTCTTCAAACACAAAAATCGAAAAAACAACCTCCGGAAGGTAAGAGAATCATAACATCATTTAGGTTCAAATAGACCTTTAAGGTTATTGAGTACAAATGTTAATTCAGCACTGCCAAGTACAACACTAAACCATGTCAGCAGGTGCCACGTCTACATGTCTTTTAAATACCTTCAAGGATGGTGACAACTGCTTCCCTGAACAGCTTGTTCCAATGCTTGACAACTTTTTTGGTGAAGAAATTTTTACTAATATCCAATCTAAACCTTTCCTGGAGCAACTTGAGGCCATTTCCTCTTGTCCTATCACTTGTTACTTGAGAGAGGAAACCAACCCCCACCTCTCTACAACCTCCTTTCAGGTAGCTGTAGATAACGATAGGGTCTCCACTGAACCTCCTGTTCTCCATGTTAAACAGTCCCAGTGATCTCAGCCGCTCCTCATAAGACTTCTGCTCCAGATCCTTCACCAGCTTCATTGCCCTTCTTTGGACACACTCCAGCACCTCAATTTCTTTCTTGTAGTGAGAGGCCCAAAACTGAATACAGGATTTGAGGTGTGACCTCCCCAGTGCCAAACACAGGTGAACGATCATTTTCCTGGTCCTGCTGGCCATACTATTGCAGATACAAGCCAGGATGCTATTGGCTTTCTTACCCACCTGGGCACACTGCCAGATGATGTTCAACCAGATTTTGACCCACACCCCTAGGTCCTTTTCCACTGGCCAGCCTTCCAGCCATTCTTCCCCAAGCCTGTAGTGTTGTATGGGGTTGTTGTGACCCAAGTGCAGGGTCTTGTACTTCACCTTATCAAATCTCATACAATTGACCTTGACTAATTGTTCCAGCCTGTCCAGATCCCTCTGTAGAGTCTTTCTACCCTCCAGCAGTTCAACACTCCTGCCCAACCTGGTCTCATCTACAAACTTTCTGAGGGTGCACTCAATCCTCTCATCCAGATCATTGATAAAGAAATTAAACATAAATGGCCCCAGTACTGAGCCTTGCATTTTAAATTGGTTGACACCATATGATCTTCCCCATAGGTTGATATATAAGTAGAATACAGGGTATGAGAGGCCAAAATAATTATTATATGTTTTAGGTCTATATATTTCTCTCAAAATTAATATTAGGTAGTTTTCTTCTGTCAGTTTATGGGTTACTTCTCCATTCTTTCTGAACCCTCAGAAGCCTGATATCCTGGCTAATGATCCATGGCTTACATGCCACTTTCAGATCTTTCTTATTTTAAAAAATAATGGGGTGATTTCAGACATGCTCATCCAAAAGTAGTAGCTCCATCTGAAAAATGTTACTGTTAATGACACTTTTCAAAAAGGTACTAATTAGCACCACTTGAGCCACATCAAAATGAGGAACACTGAAACACAACTAACTTTAACAGATTTCAATACTTTTACTCAAAAATTGTGGTGTGTCTTATGCTGTGAGTAATCACAGGTGTGGATTTATAAGAAAGAAGGTGGAGAGGAAGGGAGAACAAGAGAACTGTGAGCATTGATCAGTATGGCATGTTTCTGGTCATGTAGGGGCAAGCTGCAGTGACCCTACCTAGCTCATGGTAGACCCGGCCTTGAGTCATACTGCTGTAAGGGGACTTGCTGTGGGGAAGAAGGGATGTTGCAGCAGAATCCAGACATTCAGTGGGGCTGGAGAACCCAAAGAATAGCTGAGTTTCTGTCCAAAGAGCAATTTAAAATTGTCACCTCTGTCCTAGTTTTGGCTAGGACCTGGACCCTCCCCAAAGCTTTTTCCTCACGTCTCTCTCTCGCCTTTGCCTCCATCTGCTTGATGGTGGGAGGGAGGAAGGCAAGAGACTGCTGGGCAGGTACAAGGCGAGCAGGTCTGGAAGATCAGCTTTGTGACAGCTAAAATCACTCATTTTATTTTAAAATCTCCTTTGAAGGAAAGATGGTCTTTTTCTCTTTGTTCTCAGTAATGGCTGGCCTGTGATGCAGGTGCAAGGCATCTTTGGCACTAGATAAGCTCAAGAGCCTAAAATGCAGATCCTGAGGGAGGGAGTCCTAGGAAGACAGCTGCAATACTAGAGGCAGAAAGAG
>NW_008663562.1:50127-54519 GCF_000695815.1 Acanthisitta chloris
CAATTTTCAAGTGGCCTTTTCCACCACAAAGGACTGGTGCAAGGTCTTCACTGCCATTTTAGTCCCTACCTGAGCATCTACAACATGTGGACGAGCCTCCACAGGGTCAGATGGGTTACTAGAGAAATGAAAAATTCGTTGCTTATTGAGGTGGTCTCTCTGCCAGCTTTATTTATCTGCAAGGGTATCAAGGATGAGGGAAACAGCCTGGAGGGAGAAAATCAAATTGAGTTTTAAAGGCATGTGACAATGTCTTCATAATCCCAATAGATTACAGATTTGGGCCACGAAGTTGATAAGAGGACTGGAGCATCTCCCCTATGAAGACAGGCTGAGGAAGCTGGGGCTGTTCAGCCTGGAGAAGAGAAGACTGCATGGAGACCTCATAGCAACTTCTCAATATCTGAAGGGCCTACAAGGGAGCTGGACAGGGACTTTTTGTTAGGAACTGCAATGATAGGACAAGGGATAATGGGTTCAAACTGAAGGAGGGGAAGTCTAGGTTGAATGTGAGAATAAAGTTTTTTACTATAAGGGTGGTTAGATATTGGAACAGGTTGCCCAGGGAAGTGGTGGCTGCCCCAACCCTGGCAGTGTCCAAGGCCAGGTTTGAGCAACCTGGTCTAGTGAGGAGGTGTCCCTGCCCATGGCAGGGGCTTGGGACTCAATGATCTGTAAGGTCCATTCCAACCCCTAAATTTTATGATGACTCTATGATATGATTCTATGATTACCCACCACTCCTACGTACCATAGCAATTTCTGTCCCTGTGATTCCCTGAATGTCAGCCGGATACCATATGTGGGCAAGGGAACACTTCTGAAGAATTAGGGAGTGGTACAAAAGACAAGCACAAGCACAAGACTGATGTATCAGATTGTATGTGAGGATGAACAGCACAAAGCTGCTCTCAGGCAAAAGCCTGATATCATCTCCCAGGGCCATCACTTGCCTGGAGTTACCCCTCCTTGCGTGTGCAGGCATGTTGCTAGAAAACCGAAATATTCTTGGGCCTGGATTCAGCTGTGCCATGACCTGAGGCTGGGAGGAAGGGAAGCTGCACAGCCAGATGGCTGTCACCACTTCTCCTGTGCCTGCTAGGTGCAGACAGAAAGGAGGGCTGTCCTATTAGCCCCATCCTCTGTAAACCTATGCTGACAGGTGATGATTCCACACCAAAACTTCACTACCTCTATGCAAAGCACAATCCATGTTGCTAAAAGGTTATCACCACCAGCATCTCTAGAAAATGCCCAACTTGTTTTTTCCAAGAGGGGTCAGGCAGATGGGGAACAGAGTGGAGTCACAGTACATCCCCACAATGCAACCCCAGCTGGGTCTTCAGGTCAGGCAATTGGAGAAGCAGGACTGCAGCTAACCACAAATGGGCTGAAACCTGAAGGACCCTCTTGTCTTCTTGTTTTGACTTCAGCTGTGGTCTGGAACAGAAAAGCCTATGATGCTGCCTACGAAACACGGACCAAAGACTAGATGGCAGTTATATTGCCACTCTTGCCTTGGCTGACGCCCACAATGCTTTCTTGAAACTCCTTTGAACATACAGTTTAATAGTTTCCTCTTGTGAGCAAGACTGAAGACTCAATGAAATGGAATATTTTTCTGCTCACAGTCTTTCTCTAACTGGTTCTAGTCCTATTGCAGCAAGGTCTCAAATACTACAGAAGAAAGTACATTGATGTAAAAATACATGCCAACCTTGTCTTTTACAGAAAATATTTGGAACATATTTTCAGAGGTAGATTTTATAAAAGCTTGTGTTCCCTTTACTTAAACTTTAGACCAAACAAAGGCAATAAAATCTTCTTAATACCACCAGAGAGGCAGCTGAATACAAGGCAGAAAAAAGAAGGAAAAAGGAAGCACTAACCTTATTGCAGTGTTGTAATACATGCAATTGGTACCCTGTGACATCAATAAGGCTTAGGCTTGCTTAGCACAGTAGGCTCCTTCTAAAGCTTTTGAATCTGTTAAGACAGAATTTACTTTGGTTCCAATAGCTGAGTTTTATTAAGATGAAGTTCAAAGTTTTTTAAAGCATAAGAAGAAACAATAGAGTTGTTACAGTACTGGAGAAAGAGTCTAACTGTAATCATGTCCAGAAGCATTTGAACTGAAGGATAAATTTAAAAAAATGTGGAAAACAATAGCCCATTACAATGGCAAAATCCATCAGCTGAAGAAAGCAGGGCAGACATGGTCAAGGCATTGTGCTTAAAGGATATCCATAAGATACACATATACAGTAACAGAGAGTGACATTCTTCATGTTGTATCAGTTTAAAAATCCAGATAGATCTAGATATAGATGTCAGCTACTAGGACAACCAGGCTTCATCGCCCATGGACATCAGCACAGCCAGCACCTGTCTGCTCAGCAGGTTGTGTGCCTTGTGGTGAAGGGATAAACATGATCTGCTCCTCGGAGCCCCCGCCGCCCCCGTGCATGGGCACCAGCAGCCTGCAGCTCATGGTGCACCTCCCACCAGGCTGTGCCAGCACATGGAGTGCAGTCAGGGGAGGCAACTTATAATTATTTGATGCAGATTGCAGATGGTCACTTCATTAGCATCAATGCAGAGACACTCCTCACAAGGCGTGGGGTCGCCTTTGCCCCTTTGCAGAAGGGGATGGATGGCTTGTTCTGTTGTTATAATGCCTCTCCCAGGGCTTGATCCAGGGAGGTGCTGAGCCAGGTCTCTTACATTAAAGAAGTAGAAAACATCAAATTAACAACCCTTTGGGACAGAGGCTTGAAAAGGAAATTAGAGAATAGAATTTCTGCATCATAAAATATTAGGGGCAGAGTGTATTAAATTGCTCCTAAATGGTGACAAAGGAGATCTGTTTCACTGTCTGTTTTATTAATTGTTTTAACTAAAGGATGTGTCCGTCTTGTGGGGTATTGACCATTAATTCCAAAAGTACAGTTATTGCTGGTGTGTTACAATTAGTGTACTATGCTAATTTGTAATGAAATAATAATCAAGTTATGTATGTTGTGCTTCCTATATTTATTTACTTGTTAAAACCAGACCTTTTATTGAGAATGGTTTCATGCATCCTTTCACCAGTCAAGTCAACATTACTGTCTTTTTAAAACAGCTGTAAATCTCTTTGATTGGGACTTGAGGCTGGAATCATTCGTGCTGTGTTAAACTAAACTGTCTTATCTCCTTGAGTGCTATGCAGCCTCTAGCATGTCCAGAGCTGCATCTGCCCATGGCCTAAGGAGGCCAATATTTGAAAGCTATTAATAAAGACATTTGGGGAGGAGATGAAGACACGCCTTTAACCCTCAGTGCAATGCATTAGAAGAGATGACAGAGTAGGAGAGGCATAGTTTTTCATTTTCAGGAATACGAGGGTTTGGTTTGGTTTGGTTTTTTTAAACGGGAACAATCGTTGTCCTACAAATAACCCATTATTTTCAAAGGAATGCAGGCTGCTGAACATCTGCACCACCAGACAGATGGTTAACACAGACAAAGGTTTCAAACTGAATATAGGAGGAAAAAATAAAATTGCCATGAAGCTGACCCCCGTCAGCACCATGGTAGGGAGACACACCTCTTATGACTCCTCCTGCTCTTACTGCCCCACACTGCTGAACTGCAGACAGAGGGAAGACCCTTCCATGGGTCTGGAGCACCCTCAAAGTTTTAATGGGGCCGAGTCAAGTAGGGAAATTATAAAGCACCTTTACATGGTGCCAGGACACTCTTTGTGTGGGGGATTCCTGTCTTCCCACTCAGGCAGAATCTGTTGGTTTGATGTCAAGGTAGCACAAAGAGTTTCAAACTGGTCCCATCATATCTCAGCATCAGCCAGGAAGTCAAGTACTATTGCATTTGCCAAATCTCAGTGTGCATAGTGAAGAGGAAGCCCTCAGTGAAAAGCCAGACTTTTGAGGGGGGCAGTATGAAAAATCTCCAGGCTCCTGGGGACAGATGGCAGTAACTTCCTCAACTCTCCAAAATACAGCCATCTAAGCCTCTGTATGACGAACACTGAGAGAACTGGGTCATATTCAGAGCTATTGCATCCATTGTGGGCACCTATCTAAAAGGTAGCTTAGCTCCTTCCCATGTGACAAGGGGACAAGGCACTGGAGACACAACATCCCTCTGACTTCAGCCTTCACAGAGATGAGTTTCACCCAGAGGATCATCTGGGACTTTGTCATGGCAAAGCTACTGCCACTGATCTCCAATCTACCTCATAAGACCAGGATGGACACAGGCAAAGGAAGCTGGGAGATGACTCCAGAAAGCATCCTTGATCCTGGTTTTCCTCTGAGTCAGGTCTGCTAGGGATATTACCTTTCTAGTGCTGAAGGTGTTGATGATGTACCAAATGAGTTAGTTGTATGT